>NC_091472.1:19401352-19621962 GCF_036971445.1 Narcine bancroftii
TTAAGTCAAGGATAACTATTTTATTGGTTTATTTCGCAAGAGAAGGATTTACAAGGCAAATGAGCAATGTGAATCCCATCACTGGAAACAGACAGAGACAATTTAATGGGATGTCATGCAGAACAGATGTCAAATGAATGGACTTTTTACTTTAAAGAACCATTAATGATCAAAAGAGAAACTTTGGCCATTCAGCAATATATTAAAAGAGTAATTGTTTCAGGGTGACAGGTACCTTCAGATAATAGTTATAATCTTTTCTCAACTGCCTCAGTAACATTGTGTTATCCATGTCATGTAACTCAAGCTAGAGGGGGGTAGAGGTACCATTCCCTAAGGGGCAATAAGGAACAATTGGGAATTTTGTCATTTTTCCTGTACCAGTCCATGAATTCTTGAATTCAATCTTGCAAATTACAAATAAAAGTTTCTGAGTTACTGGTCCAGTTAAACAAACTACCTTCACAGATCTATAAGTCTTAAATTCTAGGTATAGATTTACAAAATGATAAATAAAGGCAAGTATAATGTACATTTTTAAGTGTATTTAAGAGGTTTGAAAACCAACTTTTTATCTTTTCCAATGTCCACAATGAAGATTTTTTTTCTTTTTTGGACACAATTATTTAGAGATTTAAAAAAAAATCTAATTTATGAATATTTAGCTTGTAAAAATAATGATGGACATGAGGATAAATATAATTTGTGTTGACAATTAAGATACCAAATTAAATTATGAATATTCCCTGTTTGGACTTATTTAGATGTCGGTGTGTGGCCTTATTCTCTTTATTGTTGAAGTTATTGAGAGATAGCTATTAAATTCCCTCCAGATGTATAATTACTCCTCAGTTAACTCAATTCAATGGTCTTTTGTGTGTGCAAAAATGATTAGAAGAACTCTAACAGGAAATTTATATGACAAGCTTGGCTCAATGGAAAAAAAACACACCAAGAACAAGACAAATAAAAGACAGAACAGCTTCAATATATAAAAAGAACTCAGTACTTATTCCATAAAATTCAGAATAATTTTTCTAACCAACACAAAGCATCAATTTCATGAACTAACTTGTTTTTTTTTGTGACTGGAGAAATATAATTGAACATGTTCCATAAGTTTTGTGTTGTAGATGGTCAATGATCTGGGGTGGGGAGAGGGAATTGGAAGAAAAGGGAGGGAACTCACCTTTCATACTCAGCAAATAATGGATGGCTTCAGCATTCTTCCACACTCCAGCCCTTGAGTATAAATATTTCAAATGACCGGATATTCCTTTACAATTTAATTGACCATTGAAACTATCCTGTAACTTTCTGGGTTATTCAGCCCTTTTCTGTGAGTGAGAAGGAAACATCAATTAATGGGGACATGAAGAAAAAAACCAGATAGTGGTGAACCAAAATTAAGACAGCTTATTTTCAAAAGACCAATTGTTGATTGAGGTCACGAGGGCTTGAATCATTTAAATTTCCAGTGAAGGACAGAAAATCAAAAGCATTTATATGTTGCAAAATATAAGACGTATAGACTTAAGATTACTATAGATCATTGTTCGAAAATACTTTTATATGATTCTGGAAATACAATCTCGGGCAATGAGCTTCAAATTATTATGCATTTCAAAGAAGATTGAGACAAAAAAAAACCCCCAATTCATCATGGAAGTCTAAAAAATGATGAAAATTCGACCTGCTTTTCGACTGAATGTGGTTTGCAGTTGCTAACAGACTGGTGCAGAGCCAACATCTTGTATCTGAACATTCATAAAATGAAAGAGATGGTTGTCGACTTCAGGAGGGCCCGGAGGTATCACTCTCTGCTGCTCATCACTGACGGCTCCGCTGTTGAGGTCATCAAGTTCTTTGGTGTGCCCAGTGGAGAATCTCATCTGGTCTCTCAACACCAGCTCCATAGCCAAGAAAGCCAGCAATGCCTCTACTTCCTTCGAAGGCTAAGGAAAACTCATGTCACACCTTCCATCCTTGATACATCTACAGAGGATGCATTGAGATCATTCTGAGCAATTGCATTATCACCTGATTTGGAAGCTGTATCACCTCGGACTGCAAGGCCCTGCAAAGGACAGTAAAGTCAGCAGAAAAGATAATTGGGGACTCTCTTCCTACTATGACGGACATCTACAATACACAATGCACATGGAAAGCAATAAACATTGTGAAGGGCTCCACACACCCCTCATGTAAACTTTTCTCCCCTCTGCCATCCAGTAGGAGGTACCGTAGCACTTGGGCCCTTACGTCCAGATTGGGTAACAGTTTCTTCCCCTAAGCATCAGGTTCCTGAATTCCCAGAACAGCTGGGATAGTGGACCATGGACTTTTATTGTATATGTTTTAATATTTTAGCATCTATTTTAACTTTATGTAAATCTGCTTTGTGGCCCTGGAGAAATACACTATCTCATCTTGGTATGGTACGAACGACAAATAAAGGTGATGACTGTTATTGATAATATTGCCCTGGTGTGGCTACATAGTATGAAACAGAACTAGAATATTTGATCTTTCGCTCTTCCAAAGATATTTTTTGATGGATCACTGCCCAGAGCTGAAACAGATGGCAGACATTGTCTATATACCTACTGAATGAGGAGCACAGAAATGAAATTTAACTACCCCAGCTATCTTCACAATGCTCCACATAAATGGAATTAGAAAGTGCAGAATGGAAGCATTTGCCTCAAGCTCAGCTGAAGTTGGAAGGTTAACCAACCCATCATAGTCTATATTCCAATTGCTACAATGTCTAATGAATATCAGAGAACTGAATGTATTTAAAAAAAATGTGAGTGAAACTTTGCAACATTTTCACCAACGAGATGCAACGCTCTGTAAGGTTTTTTTTTTTGGCCATGGAGACTGTTCGCTTCAAATTTTCCTATGTAACACTATCTTTATTTCAATCACTAATAGTGGGGCTACTTACTATCTCTCCGCTTGAGACTGTTTGGAGAACAAATATAGATGAAAACTAAATAATACAAAAGAAAACTGTGGTTTGAAGAGGGCCCTTCAGTCCTTTTGATGTTTACGTCCTGCTGCCCTGTCATATCATTCAGCTGTAATTAATCAAAGTGAGTTCCTTTTCCAACCTGGAGGAAAGAATGAGCCACTGGAGGAACTCAGCAAGTCAGGTAGCATCTGTGGAGGGAGATGGTCAGTCAGTGTTTTGAGTTGAGACCCTTCATCTTGGTAGGTCCAGATTTCTGACGATGGGTTCAGGTCCGAAACGTTGATGGCTTTTTACTTCCTATGGATGCTGTGTGACCTGTTAAGTTTCTCCAGCACTTTAGTCTATTAAAAGTAGGTGCACAATAGTTAGATTTTCACATTAATATGTTCAGGATACAATCAGACCAAAGGTGACCATATTAAATGCAGAGCAGATCTGGATGTAGTGAGGGAACTACTACTCCCAATTCATTTATTTAGGTTCAGGTGCCGTGTCCTGATTAAGAGGATAGATCCAAAATTTACAATTCCTTCCCACCCCCACCGCAGATACTGCTTGACCCATTGAGTTCCTCCAGCAGATCGTATTTTGCTCCAGATTCTAGCATCTGTAATTTCTTGTGCACCCATTCACTGGTTCGTATACCAAGAATGATTTAGGAAAATATGAAATAGTCAATTTTAAGTCCATAAGAGTTGAAATAGGCTATTCAGCCCATTGAGTCTGCCCTGCCATTTAATCATGAGTTGATCTATTTTACCACTCAGCCCCACTGCCCGGCCTTCTCCTCATAACCTTTGATGTCCTGGCTAATGAAAAACCTATCAATCTCTGCCTTATATACACCCAATGACCTGATCTACTACCCTCTGGCTAAAGAAATTCTTCTGCATATTTGTTCTAAGCAGATGCCCTTCAATCCTGAAGATTTGCCCTCTTGTTCAAAACTCTCCCACCATGGGAAACAAACTTTCTGCACCTACTCTGTCCATGCCTTTTAATATTCAAAATGTTTCAATGAGATTCTCCTCATTCTCCTAGATTGCCAAGAGCTCTTCATATAACCCTAACCATATAACCATTTACGGAGCAGAAACAGGCCATGTTGGCCTTTCGAGTCCGCACCGGTTCACCGATCTTGTGCGCCCTCTTCAGGCATTGGTCCCGGTAGATCTTCATTCAATAACGATGGGCGAATTCAATGCAGGTGGAATCAGTCGTAGAAATGTTTGTGATGTTGGAGGACTAACTGTCAGGGACAAGCCATGGCTGTCAGGTCTCTGGAATAAAGCCTGGCCTTGTGGTCAAGATGAGGAGGGAGGGTGGGAATGATAATCCTTTCATTCCTGGAGTTATCCTTGTGAACCTTGGGAGAAAAATGCCTCTACCTTAAAATATTGAAAGACAAAGAAGAGGACTCATAAAAACGTGAGCTAAATATACAGTGCCCTCCATAATATTTGGGAAAAGTAACATTTTTTTTTCCTTTATTTGCCCCTGTCTTCCATAGTTTTGAAATTGCCATCAAACAATCCATGTGATTAAAGTGCACAATCCAGATTTTATTCCCAGTTATTTGTATACATTTTGGTTTGGCCATGTACCAATTACAGCACTTTTTATACATAGTTCCCCCATTTAAGGGCACCTTAATATTTGGTACATTTGGATGTACGGGTGTCTGTGATTACTCCACTATGTTTAATTGCTTCATTGGTGCAGGTATAAGAGAGCTAGGATTGCTTTTAAGCTTTTGGTTACCTTTGGAGTCTGTAGTTGCCATTTTTCAATGCGAGGCCTGGAGTGGCACCAGTGAAAGTAAAAGAAGCTGTTATGAGGCTGAAAAACCAGCATAAAACGGTAACAGACATTGCCAAAACCTTAGGATGACCAAAACCAATGGTTTGGAACATCATAAAGAAGAAAGAATGTACTGGTGAGCTCAGTGTTCACATCAAAACTGGTGGGTCAAGGAAGACCCTCCACTGCTCATCATAATGAAGAAAAATTCCCCAAATCTCTCAGATCAGAAACACTCTTCATGAAGCAGGTGTGGATCTGTCAACGACTACTGTCCACAGAAGACTTCATGCACAGAAATACAGAAGCTAACCACTAATTAGCCACAGAAACAGGATGGCCAGATTACAGTTTGTCAAGAAGTATTTAAAAGAGTCTGCAGAATTCTGGTAAAAGGTCTTGGGGACAGATGAGACCAAGAGTAACCTGTATCAGTGATGACAAGAGCAAAGTGTGGAGGCGTAAAGGAACTGCCCAAGATCCAAAGCATTCCACCTCATCTGTGAAACATGGCGATGGGAGTGTTCTAGCCTGGGCACGTATGGCTACTGCAGGTACTGATGCAGTAGCAAACTTAATTTTGAGATGTATAGAAACATGATATCTGCTTAAGTTTGAGCAAATGCCTTCAAACTCATTGGATGGTGCTTCATCCTATAGCAAGATAATGATCCCAAACATATTGCTAAAGGAACAAAAGAGTTTTTCAAAAGTCAGTCACCCGATCTACCTTCCATATGCTAAAGAGAGAACATAAAGGGAGAAGCTCCCAAAACAAGCAGGAGCTGAAGATGGCTGCATTAGAAGCCTGGCAGAGAAGTTACTCAGCATCTGGTGATGTCTATGAATTACAGACTTCAAGTAGTCATTGCATGCAAGGGATATGCAACAAAGCACTAAACATGACTACTTTAATATACAAACCATTGCTCTGTCCTAAATATTACAGTGCCCTGAAATGAGGGGGCTATGTATGAAAAAATGTAATTACTACATGGTCAAACTAAAATGTTGTAGTGGCTACTTCGGTAGAGCTACTAAAGTAATACACACACACCAAGTTAGTCAACACAAGACTATTTTATTCAGACTTTACAGGCTTCTTTTATATACCTCACATCCCGGGCTCCATGGAATGGGATGGGACATCATTATGAGTTTGCTGCCGATCCACGGGACCGGCAGGTTTAAATTAAGCCCCGTGAATGTCCCACGCCTTCCGGCAGGAGACTCCATAAACCAATGTGCCATTACTCGGTGCGCAGCACCGGGCGCGTACAGTTCATGAAATGGGTGAGTACCCAGCTGTCTGTCTTATGGCTCCGCACCGGTGACGGTTTGCAATACCACACTGTGCACCTGCTCGGCCCGCTACACAGCCGCTACACCATCCTCCCCAGAACCATCACCAGAAACTAAAACACCAGCTGCATGCACCTTAGGTGGATGCCCTCGCCGACTGGGCCTGGGGCACTGAATGTGCAGGTGGGGGCATATGCCATTTAGGGGTTCCATGCCAGTTGGTAGGAACAGGTTTGCTGATTGTGACACCATGTCGAAGCTGCTGAAGGACGTCCAGGTCAGAGTTGGTTGCGAAATGAATGTCCCCTGGAACTGTAAGGACCAAACTATAAACCATTTCTGCGGATGATGCAGACAAATCTTCCTTCGGAACCGTGCGCACTCCCAGTAGAACCCATGGCAACTCATCGACCGAATTGGGACCGGTGAGTCAGGCCTTAAGCGCAGACTTGAGTTGCTAGTGGAAATGTTCCACAGGCCGTTGGACTATGGGTGGTATGCTGTGGTGTGGTGCAATTGTGTGCCACAAAAGCGCGCAAAGGCAGTCCATAATGCAGAGGTGAATTGTGCTCCACGATCTGAAGTTATGTGCGTCGGGACACCAAATCTAGAGATGCAATTGATGATGAATGCCCTAGCACATGTTTCAGTATCACTGGATGGCAACGGGATGGCCTCTGGCCAGCGCGTGAAACATTCTACGACTGTTAAAATGTATCTAATGTTTTGAAATACTGGCAATGGTCCAACCAGGTCCACATACACGTGTTCAAACCACCTGCGTACCACTGGGAAAGGTTGAGGTGGCACCTTGGTGTACCGCTGAATTTTGGCAGTCTGGCAGGAGGTACATGTGCGGGCCCATTGCGTGACTTTTTTTTCAGTCCATGCCCTACGTATTTATTCGACACGAGGTTAACGGATGTTCTGATGGATGGTTGAGATAAGCTATGTACCTGGTCATAAAGGCATCGCCTCCAAGATGCTGGAATCACTGGTTTAGGGTAGCCCAAAGAGATGTCACAAAGAAGGGTTGGGCCACCCAGTTGTGGTGCCACCTGTTGTATGTCCAGGTTAGTAATGGTGTACTATATGCCTGAACACTGGGGTCCATGGCCTGTGCACTGGCTAATTCAGGAATATCAATGCCACTGTAGCACAAGCTACAATGAAGCCACCACGTTGGATGTCCCCAATGACTGTTTTATTCAAATCCCGCGTGTGCCCCTTTAAGGGCAGCGTGAGCTCGGCCATTGCATGAATGGTGATGTCATAATGGCTGCCCCAGGTGCATTCTGGGCTGCAAGCACGAGGTACGGAGAACCCCTGATGGCGCCATCTTCTCATGGCTGCCCCACCATGCGACTACAAGCGGGGCCGGTTCGCCACAAGAGAGTGCGCTGCCAAACAACCTCCCCAGAACCAGCTTACGTGTCCCGCTGCTTGGGCGGGCAGCCCCGGAGTTTGGGCATGGCTGTTTGCACCGGCCGTGATAGGTCCAAGTGTGCTGCCTTCAGGCGGTCCATGGTAAACAGTTCATTTCTCTCCCCTATGTCCAAAGTAGAAGTCTTGCTGGACTGCTGCAGGACCTTGTACAGGCCCTCGTATGGGCGCTGCAAAGGTGCAGTGTGCAGTCTGCGCTGAACAAGTACGAATTCTGCCGAGTCCAGCTCTTTGAGAAGATGGGTCGGTCATGCACCGTGATGCGTGGGTGGTGGGGAGGCCAGCAAGGAGAGCTTGCTATGGAGATCTGCTAACAGGTTCGTATGCTTGGACGTAGAGCTGGGTTCTGGGCTGAAGATCTTCCCGGGTAACGAGAGTGGCGCGCCATATACCAGCTCTGCAGATGACGTCTGTAGGTTCTCCTTGGGTGCTGTTCTGATGCCAAGGAGGACCCAGGGTAATTCGTCTGCCCAACCTAGGCCTGTGAGGTGAGCCATGAGGGCTGACTTCAGGTGGCGATAAAATCTCTCCGCCAAACCATTTGCTTGTGGGTGGTAGGCTGTGGTGTGGTGGAGTTTAACCCCCAGGAGGCTCACCAGTTGAGACGAGAGGGCGGAGGTGAACTGGGCACCTCTGTCGCTGGTGATGTGCGCCAGAACTCCGAACCTTGCGATCCATTTGGTGACTAAATTCCTGGCGTACATCTCAGCAGAAGCCTCCTTGATGGGAATGGCTTCTGGCCATCTCGTGGTTAGGTCGACCACTATGACCAGGTAGTATGCCTCCCTGGACACCGGCAGGGGGCCCACGATATCGACATGGATGTGTTGGAATCTCCTAACTGCTGGATCGGGGCATGCGAGGCCTGGCCCTTGATGCAGCTCCTTGCCATCTCGGCCACCTCCTTCTTGAGCCCATACCATATGAACCGCTGTACCACCATATGCACCGGGGTATGGGCTCCTCGTAGGCACGGCTGGCGATCAGGATATCGTCGAGGTAAATAAACACAAAGTCCAAGTCCCTACCCACTGCATCCATGAGGCGCTGAAAAGTCTGGGCCGCGTTCTTGAGCCCGAAGGGCATACGCAAGAATTCGAGGAGGCCGAACGGGGTAATGATTGCTGTCTTGCCAATGTCCTCGGGATGGACTGAGATCTGGTTATAGTCCCGCAGCAGGTCGACTTTCAAGAAGACCCGGGTGCTGTGGAGGTTAGCTGTAAAATCCTGAATGTGGGGAATCGGGTACCTGTCCGGCGTGGTCGCGTCGTTCAGACTTTGGTAATCCCTGCATGGCCTCCAGTCCCTGGAGGATTTGGGGACCATGTGAAGAGGGGATGCCCAGGGGCTGTTCGAGCGTCGGATGATACCCCACTCCTGCAGGTGAGAGAACTCCTCCTTGGCTAGCAGCAGCTTCTTGGGCGGAAGTCGTCGGACCTTGGCGTGCAGCGGGGGGGCTTGCATGGAGTTGTGGTGGTATACCCCATGCTGGGGCAAGGCAGTGCTGAACCGGGGCTGCAGGATGGAGGGGAATTCATCGAGTATACTGGAATACTCGTCCCTGGGAGTGGCGATGGTGGGGATTTCAGGCTTGCAGGCATCCGTGGCATCTAGGCGAACCAAGTGGAACGTACGAGCATTGACCAGTCTTGCCCTTCATGTCGACTAGTAGGCCTTGCGCTCTGAGGAAGTTGGCCCCCAACAGCGCGGTACCCACTGAGGCCAGCACAAACCTCCAGCGGAATTTATCTTTCCCGATCTGAATCTGCACCCTACGGGTGCCGAAAGTTTTGATGGCGGACCGATTGGCTGCCCGCAGGGTGGGACCACAAGCTCGGGTGCGTGTCTCAAGGGTGGTTGGGGGCAGGATGCTCAGCTCTGCTCCAGTGTCCATCAGGAAACAGCGGCCGGTGGACTTATCGGTTACATGCAGGAGGCTGTTTGCGTGGCCAGCCATTGCAGCCATCAACGGCGGCTGGCCGGGTCATTTCCCTGGAAGTTATATGGTTGTCTGCACTTACGAGCTTGTGCCGCCCCCCCAGCGTTAATGGTAAAAGCACCAAGTGGGATGGTGCTCCTCCAGCTTGTGCTGGAGGTGGGGCTGTGGCCGGCTAGTCCCTGGGCAAGTGACTTGCGTGAGGGCAGCCTCATTCTCCCTCTTGGTGTGCCAGAGGGTGTCTGCTCGAGCTGCAACTCACCGTGGGTCCGTGAAGTCCTCATCCGCCAGTAGGAGCTGACTGTCCTCAGGCATCTAGTCCAGGAAGATCTGGCGGAACAAGCAGGACGTGATCCTCCGCCAGCGCCAGCATCTATTTCATCCATGATGGCTGATAGCATTCGGTCTCCCAACCCGTCCAGATGCAGGAGTCTGGAGGCACGCTGTTGAGGGGAGAGACCGAATGTGCCCAGGAAAAGGTTCTTGAAGGCAGGGTATTTACCCTCGGCTGGTGGGTTGTGGATGAGATAATCCACCCTGGCTGCCGTCTCCTCATCCAGCTCTCTCACATTGTGGTGTCTGTGGAAATGTTCCTGAGATGAAACTGCGCCTCCTTCTGCCTGAATCACGTATGCGGGCAATGGGTCCAGAAGGAGGGGGGGGGGCAGTTTGATGGCAACAGCATTGATCTCAGCTGGATCCACGTTGTGAGGCCAGAAAGACATCTGGGCTCTTAGGGGCCACCAATGTAGTGCATGCTACAATGAAGAATCACACAACCACCACGTTGGATGTCTCCAACGACAGTTTTATTCAAATTCCGCGCGCACCCCTTTAAGGGCAGTGTGAGCTTGGCCACCACGTGTGCAGTGATGTCATAATGGCTGCCCCAGACGTGCACTGGGCTGCAAGCATGAGGTAGGGAGAAACCCTGATGGTGCCATCTTCTCATGGCTGCCCCCCCCCAAGCGGCGATACAAGCGGGGCTGGTTCGCCACGAGAGAGTGCGTCAATACACCACCCTGAATATGATGTACAGTCAGTCTGGACAGCATATCTCTGTCAAGATTGGTTTTACCCGAGACATGGCGCACGTCCATCGTGAATTCGGAAATGTATGATGCTGGTGTGACGCTGATGCCTGGCCAACCATGGATCCATTATTTTGCTGAAGGCAAAAGCGTGTGGCTTATGGTCTGTAAACACAGTGAAATGCTGACCCTCCAAAACATATTGGAAGTGCCATGTGGCCAGATATAATGCCAACAGTTCCCGATCAAATGCACAATATTTCATCTCTGATGGCCGTAGATGTCGGCTAAAGAAAGCAAGAGGTTGGTAATGGCCATCGACGTACTGTTTAAGAACTACACCCACAGCCATACCCAAGGCGTCAGGGAAGCGTCGGGGTTAGGATGGGTGAGCATTGCTGCGTTGGCCAAAGTGTCTTTGTCAGTTGTAAATGCAACCTCCGCCTCTTGTTTAGGTAACGCCCTTGAGCTTCGTGGTGAGGATCTGAAACAGTGGTCAAAGAATGTCAGCAGCTATTGGAATGAACCGGTGATAGAAGTTTATCATGCCCAAGAATTTCTGCAGTCCCTTAACCGTAGTAAGTTTTGGAAAAGCACAGACTGCGTCTATTTTGCTGGATAAAGGAAAGACACCACAGTTGGCCGTGATCCTGTGTCCCAGGATGTTGATGGTGGACTTGCCAAATTGACATTTGCTAGGGTTGATGGTAAGGCCGAATTCCTCCAGCCATTGGAACAGGTGGTGGAAATGCAGGTGGTGATCCTGTTCAGTCTGACTGGCTATGAGGATGTCATCCAAGTAGATGTAAGCGAACTCTAAATCCCTGCCTAAAGTGTCCATAAGCCGCTGGAAGGTTTGAGCAGTGTTCTTCAACCCAAATGGCATCCAAAGAAATTCAAAAAGCCCAAAAGGGGTAATAATCGCTGTTTTAGGAATGTCATACTTATGGACCAGGATCTGATGGTATCCCTTGACAAGATCAACTTTGGAGAAAGCACGGCAATTGTGCAGATGGGCAGCAGAATTGTGCAGCTGTGCAACGGAAGCTAAGATGCAATTCCAATGGATTGATGCACCTCCTATCCCAATCGTGACCCGCCATGTGCCAGAGCTGGGAATGGAAGTCCCATTTGCTGCTTAAGGAACCAGGTGGTGTTGTTTGTGTTTTTTCAAAATAGGTTGGCTGGAGCAAACTGACCTCAGCACCCGTGTCTATGAGAAACTTGTGCCTACCAGTGTTGTCTTGAAGATACAATAGGCCAGTATTTGTGCCAGCTGCTGAGGCCACTACTGACAGCCAGTTTTTTCGTTTCCTGACTTTTTCTGAAATAGCTACATGGTGGGACACATTTATGGGCATTTTTTTTCCCCAACAGCGATGGTAAAAACACTATTCTTGCCGCCCGTCAGCGCGTTCCTCCTTCTTTGTCTGAACCGTGGACACAGGAGACTCGTAGGACACGGGAGATGTATCTGCTGTGAAAACAGGCTGTATGTGAGCAGACTCCTGCATCAGCCTCCCGTGCTACATCATGGGGACAGCGGAAATCCATGTTAGCGATTGGCATGGGGACACGACCTGGAAGTTTGGACAGGAATAATCTCAAGAAATAAACAATGAGAATGACTATCTGCTAATGCAAGCATCTCATTCATTAGATCAGATGGATTCCTGTCACCCAGGCCTTCCCTATTTAAAAGTCACCTATTGGAGTGGCTACTTCAGTAGAGCTCTTAAAACAATACACACACGTCAGGTTAGTCAACACAAGACTGTTTTATTTAGACTTTGCAGACTTCTTTTATATATCGCGTGTCCCGGGCTCCACGGGACGGGGTGGGACATCATTATGAGTTTGCTGCCGATCCACAGGACTGGCAGGTTTAAATTAAGCACCGTGAGTGTCCCGCGCCTTTCGGCAGAAGACTCCGTAAACCAACGTGCTGTTACTCAGTGTGCGGTCCATTAAATGGGTGAGTACCCAGCTGTCTGTCTTATGGCTCTGCGTGCCTGCCGATGAGCCACGCCGGTGACGGTTCGCAATACCACACTGTGTGCCCACTCGGTCCGCTACACAGCCACTACAATGTATTCAAATAACCTTGAATAAATTCTGGAATATACACTTTAATCATGTGAATTATTTGATACAAATTTAAACTGTGGTGCACAGGGGCAAATAAAGGAGGAAAAAATGTCCCAAACATTATGGAGGGCACTGTAATCCTCATCTCTGGATTAAATGGGAGACTCATAAATTTAAAAGTGACCCCCAACCTCGAGATGATCTCCCAAATGGAAACATGCTCTCCACATCTACCCTGCCAAGATACCTCATTATCCTGTGTATTTCAATGAATGGCTTTTAAAAATTTTTAGCAAATACAAGCCCACTCGTCCAAACTATCTTCAAGAGACCAACCCATGTATTCTAGATATTAGTCCAGTAAACCTTCTCTGAAGTGTTCCAATACATTCATTTTCTTATTTAAATTAGGAGACCTTTATGTAAAAGTACTTCCATGTGAGTTCTCAAACATACTCTATATAATTGAAACATAACCTCCCTACTTTTGTATTCAGTTCCATGTGGCATAACCACTCATTACATCTTGCCAACCATGTCTACTCTTTATTTCCTTTTTATAGTTGTGGTGAAATAACCCCTTCAATGCTGGTAAATAAAAAGTTTCAGTCTCCAATAAACTCCAAAACATCACCTCCTATGCCTTGAGTTTCCATTCTCCAAAATAACTTTTGATACAGCACTTACCAGACCTTTAAGAAGTACACTACCTTCACTGGTCCCTTTTTTATCCATAGCTCAAGTTATTTCTTGAAAGAAATTCAATAAATCGTTCAAACATGATTTATCTTTCACAACCCCCATGTTGACTTTACTTGATCGTCTTCATTTTTTTCTCAGAGCATTGCGATAATCTTTATTAATAGCTTTTCTCACTTTGTCTCTGACAGATGTTAAACTAAAGCCCTGTGGTTTCCTGTTTCAGTGCGCCTTTTGAATAGAAGAATTACATTTGTTATTTTCTATTTGAAGGATCAAGGGAATTTTGGAAAATTAAAACAGTCCATCAATTATCTCACGAGCTACTGATTTTAAGATTGCATGATAACTAATAAGGGAAAAAAAGTAAATTGGAAATAAGGATAAAATGTGGATTTTAAATCTGCTTTATTCACGATGAGATGTGGGCATTACATGACAGGGCAGTATTTATAATCCCTAATTGTCCATGAGGAGGTGGTGATGAGCCAGCCCTTTATTCTGTTGTGGTGGATTCAGTGAAGTTCTACCTTCAGAATAGAATGATGCAGAATTTTGACCCAGTGACAATGGAGTTGGGAAATACTGGATAGTGCATAGTGTTAGGTCTGCTTTGTTCGAGAATGAGTGAGTCAGACACCAGACTGAGTCGAAATCAGGGTTCTTTATTACCGGATTGTAACACTTGCAACTAACAGTGTTAGTTGGAGAAGGCGCATTCTAACGATATCAGCAAGTGGTGTTTTTTTTATACCCCAGGACACGCACTTAGTAAATTATCATACCATTACACTGTCCAATGAATAAGCTGTTGCTACCCTTCACTGTTAGTCTGCTGCTCATCAGCTTGTTAGTGCCAAACTTATCTTGAGCGTACAAGGTCACACCATCCTGTTACTCCTTAGTACTGGGTGACTCCTTCTCCAGTCCCATCTCATGATGTTTTTACCTTACAATCCCTCCTTTGTCCTCTTTAGAGGACAATCTTGCCCTGACTATGCTACCACCGCGTTACATTAGTTCGCCTATTATTGCCAAGCTCTATACGGGTTCTGTTCACGGGGTTTTTTGGCTGGTGGGCGAGGGCTCCCCCCAACCCTTTTTAGCGTATACCCCCCATCCGTTTCCCCGATCCCATTGCCCGTTTACAAGTTTTCTCCCCATTTTCCCCCAAGCAACTAACTGGCTTTCCCTTCTAAGCATTTGTAATTAGTTAAGATAATAGTAAACATTCGTGCTACAGTCTATTTTATAACATCTCCTCCCTGTCGCATTCTTCATCAGACTCCGGATCGATCTCAGCATTTTTTGACGCCTCCTTTGAAGTGAGATAGTCCCGCTCCGTAGCTTGTAGAGCTTGATATTTTGGAGGCAGCTCATTGCGGTTGGCAAAGGCTCTCTCAATGGTCCTCATGACCAGTGTTCGAATGCATGGAATACAACAACAGCCACAAGTGATAAAAATGGATACAGAAATGAACAATCCTAGGAAAAGTTGTCCCAACATTGTGCCCCATTTCCCAAACACTCCATGTAAACAGGACAAAACAGGGTTAGAGACTCCAGATTGGGCTTTTAGTTCCTTCGCCAATGCCTTAAGTTTTGTCAGCCCCTTAGTGAGTGACCCATCTGGCCCTGTGTTATTAGAGATAGAAGTGCAGCATAGATCGAACTGGAAGGCGCTATCCTTGTCTTTATCTATCTTCAGAATAACTTTGGCCCCGCATGGATCCGAACTACTCTGTTGGCTTGTTTGGCAACCCATCAGCAGGAATGCCCATAGGGCCCTCGGCATTGTCCACATGAGTCTCATCATATTTTCCAATACTCACTACTTGTTGTTTTGCCTTGGAGCAAAAGGCAAAATGATGCCAATTATTATCCCCTGGTTTGTCAATTCTTACCGACCTATCTGTCACGGCGGTAACAGTGTATGGTCCAGTCCATCTAATTTCAGTCCAATGTACCTTCCCTGGTTTACGGATATACACCAGGTCTCCCTCCTTCACTGGAACTCCTTCAGTGTCCGGGTTCTCCTTATTTGCATTCGCCACCTGTTGTGAAACTAAAGCAACCATATTACCCAGCATCTGCATATAATGGTCCAGTTCCACTTCCCTTTCTTCCCAATTCTTTACCCAGGCTGGATCAGTCTTTGGACCGGGCATGGGTCGAACCGTTAGAATCTCGTGTGGTGACAGGAAGGTATCTTTGGCCTTCTCTTGTCGCATAGACATCAGTACTAATGGCAATGCCTCGTCCCAATTCAACCTGGTCCCACCCAAAACCTTTCCTAATTTGGATTTTTATCGTCCTGTTTGCCCTTACTACTAGCCCCTGGCTCTCAGGCCTATAGACACTACCGAAACAGTGTTTGATCCCTAAGTATTCTTCAACCTGTCGGATCAGCTCATTCTTAAAGTGGGACCCATTATCAGAGAATATTCTGCTGGGGACCCCGTAGCGGGGTATCAACTCTCGCGTCAGCCAGCCTATTACACTATCCGCATCCTCCCTCTTCATTGGGACAGCCTCCACCCAACGTGAGAACCTATCTACCGCCACTAAGAGATATCGGTATCCTTCCTTTGTCCTAAGGTCAGTACCCATATCTGTATAGTCAATATAGATCTCTTTCCATGGGGCTGTCGGTACTGGAAATCGTAAAAGCGGGTGGGGTAAGGTGATCCTTTGGTTATGCCCATTGCAGATAGTACATTCAGTTCTAAAGTTGTCAATGTGCTCGCGTAAGTGGGGATTCCACCAATGTTGTTGAAGCGTATTATAAGTATTATCACGTCGGGGTCACCAAATTGTTAGGTCTGCTTTGTTCGAGAATGAGTGAGTCAGACACCAGACTGAGTCGAAATCAAGGTTCTTTATTACCGGATTGTAACACTTGCAACTAACAGTGTTAGTTGGAGAAGGCGCATTCTAACGATATAAGCAAGTGGTGTTTTTTTTATACCCCAGGACACGCACTTAGTAAATTATCATACCATTACACTGTCCAATGAATAAGCTGTTGCTACCCTTCACTGTTAGTCTGCTGCTCATCAGCTTGTTAGTGCCAAACTTATCTTGAGTGTACAAGGTCACACCATCCTGTTACTCCTTAGTACTGGGTGACTCCTTCTCCAGTCCCATCTCATGATGTTTTTACCTTACAATAGTCAAGATTATCGATGTGTTGGAGGTGATCTTGTGGGTGGTGTTCCCATGCGATTACTGACTTTATGCTTCCAGATGTTAAGAGTGCATCAGGTTTCTAAAGAATGTGAAAGAAGTCTTAAAGTCATGGAAACAGGTCCTTAAACCCATCAATCTGCACTGACAATCAATCACCCATAACCCCACCATAACATTATATTCTCCCCAACATTCCCCCCCTAGATTCTGCCATCACCTCGACCAGTGGTTCTCAATCTTTTTTCTTTCCACTCACATACCACTTTAAGTAATCCTTACAGTGCTCTGTAATTAGTAAGGGAATTGGTTAAGGTGGGATGTGAGTGGGAAGGGAAGGTTGAGAATCATGGCTCTAGACCCAATTGTTAATGAAATATTTTGCTTGAGAAAAATTGTCATTGGCCCATTTCCTTTGGAGTTATGAAGCCGTGCACATAACGAGTCAATAAGGTACAATTAAAACAGAGGTTTGCAAACTTTATCTTTCCACTCACATACCACCTTAAGTAATCCCTTACTAATCACAGAGCACCTATGGCATAGGGAATACTTAAAGTGGTATGTGAGTGGAAAGAAAAAGGTTGAGAACCACTGGCCCACATACTTGGGGAAATCTACAATGGCCAATGAACCCACCAATATGCCTGTTCTTGGGACATGAAGGAAAACTGGAGCATAACCCAGTAAACCCAAGCTGTCACAGGAGAATGTGCAAACTCCACACAATTGGTATCCAAGGTCAGAATGCACCCAGCTCACTGGAGATGGGAGGGAGCAGCTCAATGAGCTTTGCCACAGTACTGCACTGAACTTTGGTGCATAGAAGGCAGCCACAATGCCCAATTCAGAAAGAGTAGCATCTGTCACAATTAAGTGAACTACTTTCAGCTGCATTAAGTCAACCTTCTTGAGTTGCTGAGTTCCATTCATCTAATGGGAAATATTTTTCCAACTGATTGGAGATGCACTCAAGCTTGAGACCATAAGAATAGGAGCAGAAGTAGGCTATTCAGTCGGCCCCACCATTTAATCATGATCCACTTCCCACTCAGCCCCATTACCTGCTCTTCTCCCCATAACCTTTGAAGCACTGGCTAATCAAGAATCGGTCTATCTCTGTCTTAAATACACCCAATGATCTGGCTTCCACAACTGCCGGTGGCCACAAATTCCACAGTGGTGGCACGGTTTGTGTAGTGGTTAGCGCAAAGCTGCTAGAGGGCCAGCAATCGGGACTGGAGTTTGAATCCTGCGCTGTCTATAAGGAGTTTGTATGTCCTCCCTTTGTCTGTGTGGGTTTCCTTTGAGTGCTCTGGTTTCCTTGCACTGTTCAAAACATACCAGGGTTGTAGGTCAATTGGGGCAGCACGGGCTCATGGGCCAAAATGTACCATTTTTATGGTGTATGTCAAAATTTCAAATTTATATTTAAATTTACCACCCTCTGGTGGAAGAAATTCCAATGCATCTCTGTTTGAAGCAGACATCCTTCCATCCTGAACTTGTACCCTCTTGTCTTAGAATCTTCCACCATGGGAAACAATCTTTCTATATCTTCTCTGTCCACAACTTTGAACGTTTGAAATGTTTCAATGAGATCCTCTCATTTTCCTAAATTTCAACAAATACAGCCAAGAGCTGTACTTGGGTGACAGAGTTGGCAGAGCGGTTAGCGCAACGCCCTTACAGTGCCAGCGTTCGGAGCTGGACCTGGGTTTGAATCCCACGCTGGCTGTAAGGAGTTTGTACATTCTCCCTATGCCTGCATGTGTTTTCTTTGGGGGCTCTGGTTTCTGCCCACCCTTCAAAAAATGTACCGGGGTGTAAGTTAATGGAGTGTAATTTGGGTAGCACGGATTCGTAGAGCTGAATTGGCCTGTTACAGTGCTGTCTGTCTGTGATGCGCTGTAGTGTGAATAAACAAGTTCAAACTACAAAGGCAGTACTACAGGCTTTAATTAGCTTAAAACTTACACTCAAGGTTCAGTATCCCTTCTGGCTCCATGTACTCTACTCCTACCCAAGGGCTGGTGTGAGCCTTTATATGGGGCCGATGATTGGCAGGGAGTAGGTGGAGCCTGCTTCCCAGGTTACTTCCCTGCAAGTACAGTGGGTTTCCCCCTGCAGCAGGCAGTCACAGACTGTCCAGTGGTTGTATCACCACATTCACCCCCTTCTTAAAATGAGTCCCGAGGGGGTGGGGGGGGGGGAAGAAAAAGAGTGTCCACCACCATCTTCAGGCTGAGTGTCTGCTAGATACAGAGTAGTTGGGAGAGAAAAAACATATTTACAGATTTACAAATTCAGGTGATCTGGTGGTCACCATTGCCTTTGGGACTGTCGCGGGATAGGCTCCTGGTCAATGGTCGGTGGGGACAGGGCCACCTGAAGGTTGGCTGGGTCAGGGGTGGTCGGAGTGGCCAGTGGTGCAAGCAGGGTGGTGCATGGCAGTGAGGGGATGCAGGTCTGGGGTGGGTCCATGGGCAGTGGGGTCCCATGGTTGATGGTGGGCAGGGGAAGATGTCGGTTCGGGGAGGGTTCTGGAGATGCCAGGGGTTCCCAGGATGGGCTCCACCAATGCCAGATGCCGAGTCGAGATGGTGTCTTCACGCCCATTGGTGTACACCATGTAGGCGTAATATGGGTTGGCATGGAGGAGGAGCACCTGCTCAACCAGGGGTTCGGATTTGTGAGTCCTCACGTGTCTACAGAGCAGGGCTGGTCCTGGAGACATCAGCCATGCTGACATCCCATCATCGATTTCCTGGGGAAGGAAGAGAGGCGTTTGTGAGGGGTCTGGATTATAGCTGTACATAAGAATGACCCTATGGCATGGAGCGCCTCGAGAAGAGCCTCCTGCCAGTAGTCAGTGGACCATCCTTTAGACCTAAGGGCCAGGAGGACTGCCTTCCAGATTACTCTGTTCTCACGTTCTATCTGCCCATTATCTCTGGGGTTGTAGCTAGTCATGCGACCAGATGCAATGCCCCGCATCACCAGGTACTGGTACAGCTCCTCACTCATGAAGCTAGACCCCCGGTCACTGTGGATGACTGCCGGGTATCTGAACATGGTAAAAATCTGCAGGTGGGATGGGGGCAGTCACTAGGTTTGGTGTTGTGGATGGTGAGTAGGGAGAGTGGGCCACGAAAAGCTAGAGTTACACTGTGGAAATGACACTGGAAATCTAGTCCCAGGACAACCAGGGCACAGAGTTCTGGCATGACCAGGAGCCTGAACCCTTTGTACGTTTCCCCTCCCACAGTCAAATTTACAGACCAGCACCCCAGCGCTGTGGTGGAGTGGTCTTGGGATGCAAAAGCGATGGAAATGTTCGCTGGGTGTACTTTAAGTGACAGCGTATGGACCGTGCGTGAAGCTCTCAGTACTACTGCTATTGAACAGACATCTTATTACTTTCCCGTTGACAGAGATGTCCATCATTGAATGCCCAAGTCCATGGGGGATGTTGTCTGACAGTATGGTGGATGGTAGGACTGACTTGGGGTCTGAGTCGCTGCTCCAAGCTGGCAGCGGCGAGTAGCAGTTTGTAGGTGCACGCATCATCATCTGGTACATAGCGTGTGCCGGCGTGGGGTGTGATGAGTGCTTTGTCCAGAACTGTTTGTGCACCCACACGTTGACCACATTGTTGGGTTGGCAGGGTGGAAGTGATGTGTTCAGTGTAGGCCAAAGTTGGCTGGTCCAAGGTGGCGGCGCCTGTGGGGAATACATGGCGACAGCGTGGTTCGACGTCCAATCTGGAAGTGACGTCACCAGTGAGGGAGGAAGTGATGGGCGGAGTAATGATGCTGCCCAATGGAGGTGCCTGGAGGTTTGAGGGGGGCTTCCGACTAGTCACGGAGGGCCTCAACGCTCCCGACGGGTTTGGAGAGGCACACTTTGGTAAAGTGGCCTTTCTTACCGCATCTGGAGCAATGCAAGTTCCTTGGGGGAAGTTCTTGCACACGAGGATTGGTATCCCTTCTGGTTCCATGTGCTCTACTACTACCCAAGGTCCGGCAAGAGCCTTTATGTGGGGCTGGTGATTGGCAGGGAGTATGTGGAGCCAGCCTCCCAGGTTACCTCCCTCCAGGTACAGTGGGTTTCTCCCTGCAGTAGGCAGGCAGGAATGCAGACAGGTCCAGACGGTCCAGTGGTTGTATCACCACAATGTCTAATTTAATTGTAATTTAATTTAAAGCTGCCAAAGGCTCCTTATATAATAACCCTTTCATTCCCACAATCATCCTAGTGAACCTCCTTTGAACCATCTCTAAAGTCAGCACATTGTAAATGAGGAGCTCAAAACTGCTCACAATACTCCATGAAATCTCAGCAGAGCATTACAAAGCCTCAACATCACAACCCTGCTCTTATATTCAATTGCTCTTGAAATGAATGCCAGCATTGCCTTTGCCTTCTCAACATGAACATTTACCTTCAGGCTATCCTGCACAATGACTCCCAGGTCCCTTTGTATCTGGGTATTTCCAATTTTCTCCCCATTTAAAAAAAATAGTGTGCCTGTTTATTTTTTTTCTACCAAAGTACATGACCATACTCTTTCCAACATTATATTTCATTTGTCACTTCTCTGCCGATTCTCCTAATCTGTCCAAGTCCTTCTGCAACCTCCATGTTTCTTCTATACTTTCCTTCGTATCATCTGCAAACTTGGCCACAAAGCCATTAATTCCATAAACCAAATGGTTAATAGACAACATAAAAAGAAGCAGTCCTGATACAGACCCATGTGGAACACCACTAGCAACTGGCAGCCAATCAGAATATGATCCATGTATTCTAACTCTTTGCTTCCTGCATATTAGCCAATGCTCTACCCACACTAGTATGTTTCCTGTTAAACCATGGGCTCTTATAAGTAGCTCCAAATGCACAGCATCCACTCCATTGCCCTCAACCAGCCTGCTTGTCTCTTCCTCAAAGAATTCCAATAGGTTTGACAAGCAATATTTTCCCTTCAGGAAACCATGCTGGCTTTGGTCTAATCTGTCATGTGCCTCCATAGCCTTATCCTTGACAATCGACACCAACATCTTCCCAACCACTGATGTCAGGCTAACTGGCCTATAATTTTCTTTCTGCTGCTTCAACCCCTTATTGAATAGTGGGGTGACGTTTGCAATCTTTCAGTCCTCCAGGACCATGTCAGAAACTATTGATTCCTGAAAGATCATAGAAATATAAAAACAGAAAAAATAGGTGCAGGAGTAGGCCATTTGGCCCTTCAAGCCTACATCGTCATTCAATATGATCATGGCTGATCAGTACCCGGTTCCCGCCTTCTCCCCATACCCCCGACCCCTTTAACCACAAGGGCCAAATCGAACCTATTCTTAAATATTGACAAGGAACCGGCCTTAACTACTTCCTGTGACAAAGAATTCCACAGATCTACCACCCTCTGAGAGAATAAATTTTTCCTCATTTCAGTCCTAAAAAACTTCCCCCTTATCCTTAAACTGTGGCCCCTGGTTCTGGTTTTTCTCAGCATTGGAAAAAACAACCTACCTGTGTCTAGTCTGTCTAAACCCTTAAGAATTTTATATGTTTCTATATAATCTCCCCCCCCCCCCCCCCAAATCTTCTAAATTCATTACTAATGCCTCCACAATATCGCTACTTCTTTCAGGACCCAAGGGTGCAATCCATCTGGTCCGGGAAACCTATCCGCACTTAGACCTTTCAACTTTCTGACTACCTTCTTCCTTCAAATAGTAACTGCTCTCATTTCCCTTTCCTGACATTTAGTACTTTGCTAATGTCTTCCACAGTGAAGACTGATGCAAAAAACTCATTTAATTCCTCTGCCATCACATTGTCTCATTGCTAGTTCTCCAGCATCATTTTCTAATGGTCCTATATCTACTCTCTCCTCTTTTTTATTCTTTATAAGAAGCTTTTGCAATCTCTTTGATATTTTCCCTCCTTATGGGTTTTTTAGTTTTTAAAAACTTCCCAATTCTCTATCTTGCCATAATTTTTGCTTCCTTTTATGCCCTCTCTTTTGCTTTGACTTCCTCAGTCAGCTTTAGTTGTGACATTTTTCATTTGACTATTTCCTATTTTTTGGTCTGTATTTATCCTGCACCTTCCTAGTTTCTGGCAGAAACTCTACCCATCGCTGATCTGTCGTCTTCCCTTCTAGTGCCCCCTTCCAATCTTCCTCTCTTATGGCACTGTAATTTCTTTTACTCCACTGAAATAATGATACATCTAAATTCAGTTTCTCTTTGTCAACTTCATCATTTTGTGATCACTGCCCCCGAATGGTGCCTTTATTTTAAGCCAGGGGTGGCCAAATCTTTTAGGTTGTGGGCCCATCACAGAAAAATATAATGAGTCTCGGGCCAAACAATATTAAGCCCAGCAGCTTTCAACCACCTACATTGCAAGAAAAATGATATTTTTAGACCAAAAAACCCCAGAGCTGTGGCGAGGGGAGCTGCACTGCTGGACAGTCGTGCTAAGGCCGCATCACTGGAGTTGACACAGGGCTGCCAGACCACTGCAAAGTTGCCTCTTTCTGCAACAGTTCAGAGGGTCTCGTGTGACACCTTGTGGGGAAGTTGCTCTGTGCCGCCTTAATTACTGCCAGAAAGATTATTGGGTCACCTAGTTTAGGGATTTTGCTGTGCAATCAGCTGGAGGAGGCAGGAGGAAGAGCGGACTGCACTGTTTGAGAAGTGTTGAAAACCTCTGATGGAGATGCAAGAGGTGCTGCAGAGATTCAGGTGCCTTCTCAAATACAAAGATGGAGGCCTCGCAGGCTGGGAGATGTGGAACTGTCCAATCTGTCAGCCCCAAGACCTGTCTTGGTGTGTTCAGCGGTGTGTTCAGACTGTTAATGGAGCAGACAGTGCACCTCCTCCACTACCTCACAGTTCCAGTCACCGATACAATGGCTAATCTTCACACAGCAAGATCCCACAGCTTTACTGCTGCAGAGACAGGTCCAACACCTTCTGGTTTCATGGCACCCCACAGCTGCTTCATGGGATACAGTGTGTGGTGTCACTATGCCTGATGGGTACAGATTACAGGGCACTCTGGGAGGCTTGAGGAGACCTAAACAAGATGTTCCTCTCACATGTTTGCCGTCTCAAGCACACAGCTGATGCAGCTGGACCCTACCAGCTCAACATGTTCACATCTAGCATTGCACAGCTGCAATGTCATTACCTCTGGTTTAACCACCCTGTGGTCTCTGGTAGGGGAAATATCACAACAGGAGCAAAGCGGGTGACTGGAGGAATGGGAGTTGGACCAGCGTGAGCAGAGGAGGAACCCACACCTCACTCATCTTGTCCTTCCCCTTTCACCCAGCCTGCCAAACAAAAACCAATTCCTCTCTGTGTGAGGTCAGCACACAGGAAGTCAAGCTCTGTCCCCCCTTGAGCTGGGTTACCCCACCACAGCTTCAGTCAAACTGCAGAGCTGTGGCCTCCTGAGCCTAAGATTCAGCTCACTTAAAAAGAGCAGAAGAGTAGAAAATCCTCCCTCGAATACATTTGCATAGAAAGAGGGAAAAGGAAAGAGTGGAGACTCAGAATGGCAGTGGCATTTAGTGTTAAAACTAAGATGTGCAAAGTACATAGAGTGCAATTTATTGTTAGAGACTATGTATAATAAATAGGCCACTTAAAAATGGGAAACAGGCTGCAGTTGGCCCTCGGGCTGTAGTTTGGCCACCTCTATTTGAAGCTCTCTGATCACCTCTGGTGCATTACACAACACCCAATCCAATAAAGTCAGTCCCCTTATGGGGCTTATCAACAAGCTGCTCTCAAAAGCCATTTTGTGGGCTTTTGACAAAATCTGTCGAGATCCAGTCCCAACCTGGTTTTCCAGTCTACTTGCATGTTAAAATCCCCCATGACTACCGTAACATTGCCCTTCTGGCACCTCTTTTCTATCTGATGTTGCGATTTGTTTTCCACGTCCCGGCTACTGTATTGGAGGTCTGTATGTAACAGCCAACAGTGTCTTTTTACCCTCACCATTCCTTAACTCAACCCACAATGATTCCCACAAAGCCACTGGATAATATTCCATTGCAACTCTGACCTGCCTGTTTTGGTAGATAAACTTTCCAAGATCAGGAGTTGATTCTTTATTGTAGAGTCCTCAGTCTCTGATTTGCTGTTGCAGCCATGGTTATTAAGTATCGGTCTTATGATATTTATGGTAAGCAACAACCTCTGTAACATGATGATCAAGAATCTTACAAAGGCAATGCCATGTACATAAAGAGGAAGAGGTTATATTAAAACAAAAATGCAGGATAAACTCATCAGGTCATTCATACCTGTGAGAAATGAAACAGAGTTACTGTCTCAGGTTGAAGACACTTCCTCTTTTTTCAAATATGTAGATTATTTCTTGTTAGGGATAGATGTAATTTATCACGACACCCCTCAAATTCTGACATGGTTTCCCTCATTCCTTGAGTCACACTGACACGAATTGGTTGAACACATGATTAATCATGTCTTTAAAGCTGATCATTGCCACCTCCTCCCTTTATTGTCTTTCTGCAGTTCTCCTCCTCATCTTCCTTCTCTGCATGGACTTGTTTCATGGCCGTTCGTTGGCAGAATTATTCAGGACACATTAGGCGATGGTGATGTAAGAGCTCTTCCCTCAAGTTTACTGCAGCATAACCACAGACCAGTCTATACAATAAAAGATCTCCATAATGCTACATGAAAACATGATTTGCTTAGGTCACTGGAAGCCTAGCTGGTATGTATACAGGCATTTAGAGAGTAGCCTTTCTCGGTCATGAGCTAATATGGTGCGGAGATATGGGGTGGCTGGGTGTGTAGAGAGCACAGAATTATCTATGAATGAAGAAACAATGCAAAAACTCTGGGAATATTCCATTTATCATCATTTTCTCCCAGTGGTTTCAAACTAATTGAATTTTCAGGTAGTGAACTTGAAAACTTGGCTGAATGGTGCACCAACAATAACCTCGTACTCAATGTCAGCAAAACAAAGGAACTGATTGTTTTCTTTTGAATATTTTATTTTTGTTTTTTTCCCATAAATATACATATCAAAATTTTCCATTTTTAAAATATATAAATATAATTTTTTTTTAACAAAACACAACAACCCCTTCCCCCCACCCCCTTCAAAGTATAAATCCGTACACTGTCAGGCCTTACGGTTGGGTTTAAAAAAATAGTCTTGATTGGGGAGGTCACTTATATTTTTATAATAGTAGCACCTTTTTTCTTATTTATAGTTGAACCCCTATATAATCCAAACATGGTAGCCATATTTTTATATTTGTTCTTTAGATGATATGTGATTTTCTCCGTAGGTATACAACTGTTCATCTCTGTCTTCCATTGTGCTATCTGTAGAGGGGAGTTGAAGTTCCAAGTAATTGCAATAAATTTAGCCACAGCTAAAGCTATTTTAACAAATGAAATTTGGAATTTAGTTAGTTTATTCCCTATTTCAATAATGTTGCCAAAAGATAAATCTCCGGGTCGTCCGTGAAGGCCAACCTGGTTAATATTTCGGTAATATCCTGCCAGAAGGGCCTCACGACCACATAGCATGTACAGACATTCCTATTTCTGTAACACATCTCCGATATTTCCGATTTTGATTTATGTAATTTCTGTGGTATGAGGTATAATTGGTGTAGAAAATTATATTTTACTAATCTGTATCTTGCATTTATAATTGACGCCATACTATCTAGACACTAATCAGACCAGCATCTTTCCATTATTATAACTCCTAAATCCAACTGCCATCTCTCGCTTGATCTCTGTAAACCTGGTTTTGCATTTTCATTTTGGAGATCAAAGTAATTCTTAGATATAAATGTAAGCATGTTCCCCAGCCAAATCGTTCATTCCATCTCATTAATTTCAGGTGTTGCCAAGTTTGGTAAGGAACTGATTGTTGACTTCAGGAAGGGAAAATAAGAGGTGTACAATCCAATCATCGGAGGGGGAGAGAGGGAGTTCTTGTGAGCCATTATCTCAGAGGACCTTTCCTGGACCCAACACACTAATGGCATCGTGAATAAAGCACGTCAGTGCCTCTACTTCCTCAGGAGTTTGCAGAGGTTTGGTATGACATCAGAAGCCCTGGAAAATTTCTAAAGATGTGTGGTGGAAGGTGTGCTGACCGGCTGATTCACCAATGCTCCCTGAGCGTAAAGGAGTGAACACAGCCAAGGATATCACAGGCAAAACCCTCCTCACCATTGAGAACATTTACAGGGAATGGTGCCATTGGAGAGCAGCAGCAATTATCAAGAATCCAAATCACCCAGCATGCTCTGTTCTCGCTCCTGCCATCAGGAAAGAGGTATAAATGCCACAAGACTCACACCACAGACTCATTTAAGGACTTGTAGTAAAGAATTCTATTCTGAGCTACTGTAGACGTTGGTGTACACGTTGTTGAGTTGAGTTGATGAATATGCAAAGAAGTCAATGCAGATGCATGCTGGGCTTATATACCTCACTGCTTCTGTCGCATGGGCAGGAAGTGACATCATCAGTGCTGTCATCAGCTCAGATAAAAACCTGTGTTGGATACTGGTTAATTTCCTGCATTTTCCATAGCATGTCTGCCATTTCGGGAGCCAGTTCACTTGCTAGTAAGTAAATCACCACATGACCTCTCCCAGAACTGGCAATCCTGCTGTGGACCCCCAAGGTCTGTATTTTTTTGCTTGGGTGGCTTTCCTCTCTGCCGAGGCACCTGAACCATGACTGGTCCATTCAAATCCAATTGGGCAAGTTTGAGGTGGTCAATTGCTAAAGCTTCCTCTTTACCTCCGATGTCCGAAATGTACATTGAACCATTGCACCTCTCATATGGACACTGGAATGGTGCTTTTTGTTCTCCCTTCTGTGCAAAAAATGTACTTGCAGTCCTGTAAGGTCTGTGGTATATAGGATCTGGCTTGATGTGTTGAGATGTTGGTATGGGCACTAAAGAACTGAGCTTCTCACAGAGCTTCCTTAGGACCATTGCGGGCATCTCCTTCCGTCCTCATGAGTCTGATACAAATGTTTCTGGAACCATCAGGGGCGCGCTGTAGACCAGCTCTGCCAATGAGGCACCTATAATCATCCTGAGGTGTCATTCATATACCAAAGTGTACCCATGGCAATTTGTCAACCCAGTTAGGTCCCTGCAGACATGCCATAAGGGCTGATTTCAAATGCCTGTGGAACCTTTCTTTGGATTGTGGGTGGTACATAGTTGTGTGGTGCAACTTGGATCCAAGCAGGGTGGCCATTGTTGACCACAGGCTTAATGTGAATTGGGCATTTCTGTCAGACATGATGTTCACTGGCAGACCGAAATGTGCTATCCAGGTGGAAATGAGGGCCCTGGTGCAGGTGTCAGTGGTCATGTCTGCCAGTGGAACCGCCTCTGGCCACCGCATGGTCCAATCCACTATCATGAGAAGAAAACAGGAAATGTGATACTGACAGAGGGCCTACAATGTCCATACAGGTTTAATGAGAGCTCTGTTCTACTCATTCACTAACAAATGCACAAGTAATTAAGAATTCCTTAAAATGGAGAGGAGGGATAGGTGCTGTTGTTCTTCATGGAAGAATAGATAGATGGAATCCAGGATGTGGCAATGTAATGAAAGTTCTGAGGAAAAAAAAATGCTATGTAATTATTTTCAAGCTCAAGTTTATTTTTATGTTTGCCAAAAATCAATGAGAAAATTTGCAAACAGTTCAGCTAGACATCTCTCACTTACATTCCTATGCTTTCTTTAAATTTAATTTAAAAAAAATTTGGACATACAGCATGGGAACAGGCCATTTCGGCCCACGAGTCTGTGCAGCCCAATTTTACACACATTTAACCTACACACCTGGTACATTTTGAACAGTGGGAGAAATCTGGAGCCCCCTGGAGAAAACCCACGCAGACGTGGGGATAACATACAAGCTCCTTACAGACAGCATGGGATTCGAACCCTGGTCTGGTCCCAATCACTGGTTCTATAAAGGTGTTGCCATGTTTTGTGGAGTTGAATATTGTGTGAAATTTCTAAAGACTGTCCTAATATCTCCTACAAATATGCAAAAAATATAAGAAATGAGGCAACTGACTGCTCATTCCTCTTGTCACCCACCCCTTCATTGCATAAGGAATTCACAATTGTACCATCTTGCATATATTTTTTGTAAAATTATAATACACAGTTCTGTACATTCCTGCAGACTATCTGTATTGAAATCTACTTGAACTCATATTTTCACAGAAGCTCAAATAATAAAACACCTCAGTGTATTGTGAAATTTATTTTTGGACTCGAACATTAACACCTCAAAGCGAAATTTATTTTAAATGCATTGATGCAGTAAAGTAATTGAAATTAATTCCGGATGAATTCATCCAGCATTCAGTATTTTAAGAAGTAAGTTCAGACCATTTTTCTTTCTCTTAGGCTTTTGGAATAAAGTTTAGCACTGTAGTGATACTGTATGTGCTGGCTGGCCCTCCCTCCGGGTGTCCTTCTATCTTGGCTCCTCCCTTAGTCCTACCTATGTGACCCTGGGCCATAAAGGTCGAGTCCCCTCTCCTTCCCACTCATTCCTAGCCTTAGACCTGGGCTATCAGTCTCTAGTACAATAAAGCCTATTGTTCCCCTCAGTCTTTGTCCGAGTCATTATTGTGGCTACTGAAAGCGCCCAACAATTTATTGTACTAGATTCTGGAGGTCTCCGGTAATGGAGAAATTGCTGCGCCCAGAACGGCTAGAAGTTGACTCCCAAGTCCCAGGTGCTTTGGTGCTCTTCGAGCAGTGGATGAACTGCTTCAATAACTTTCTCGATGCTGCTGCTGAGGTGGTCAACTCCAATGAGAAGAAGTTAAAAATCCTTCAGGCATGAGTCGGCCAGAGGGCCTTCCTGACCATCCAAGGCAGTGTATCCTACAACGAGGTGATGGCTGAGCTACGGACGCTGTACAAGTCTAAAGTGAACATGGTATACTCCCGTTATCTGCTGGTGTCCAGAAAACAACAGCCTGGTGAGTCCACTGAAGAGTTCGTCTGGTCCCTGGTCACACTGGGAAAAGACTGGGGGAACCCACGGCCACTATATCCCTAACCCAGTGCATAGAAGAACTGATTCGAGATGCCTGCGTGTCAGATCTGAGGTCGGATTATATCGGGCAACGACTCCTCGAAGAGGATCCGCTCCCACTCAAAAGGGCTATCGACTTAATCAGGACTTTAGACTTGGCCCAGCACCACACTGTGTCGATCGTGGGCAGAAACAGACTATCTCCGCATGTTCCACCACGAGGGCCTTCGGGCTGGGACTCTGCACCGGGTGCTACTGATCCGACCACGGCTGCAATTACGCCGACGACATAGTTGAGATGCAACTTCTGTGGGCAGTCCAAGCATTTGCGACGCCTCCGCCCTGCGAGGGGGACTACGTGTTCGGGCTGCGGGAAGAGGGGCCATTACCAGAAAATCTGCAGGTCCCGACCGCAGTCCGGGAGCAGCGCGATATGCATTCCTGAGGAGCTTCCGGCATTGTCCGCGTGCACGGTAAGGGGAGTGCCATCTTGTCGGCCATTGCTCCCAACCTCAGCACCTCAGCCCACCTCCCTGATGATGTCACTTCCGACCGCCACGACTCTACCTCTGCCTTCTTCTTCATCGAACACTGCGCGATGAACATGGAGTTCACCATCTTGGGAAGGCCTCCCTGCCACCGACGACGATGAAGACATGCCTATCCTGGCATCAGTCACTCTGAATCAAGCCAGCCCTCACCCGATCTCAAGCTCCTTGATGCGGATCGAGGTGAATGGGCATAAAACGAACTGTCTTTTTGATAGCGGCAGCGCGGAAAGTTTCGTGCACACTGACGTGGTCTAGAGACTCCCAACCCATGACCGGGATGGTTTCAATGGCTGCAAGGGACCACAGACCAGTATTCAGGGGTATTGTGTTGCGTCACTGACGGTGGGCGGGGTGGGGGGAGTGTTATAACGATTTTGTATTGTTAATTATGCCTCTGTGCACCGATCCTCCTGCGCCTCGACTTTCAGAATCAGTTCAGGAGCGTGATGATGGAGTTCGGGGGCCCCCAACCACCGCTGACCCTCCACACCCACCAAGTCCCCAGCACCACCTTGTGGTCCCAGCACATAGCCACTGGAACTGTCCTGTGGGCTCAGTACCCATTCTCCGGCACCGTCCTGCAACCTCACCACGCTAAAGGTGCTATCCCCCCCCCCCCCCCCAACCGTCACTGTGCGCGAACCTCACCCCAGATTGTCAACCCTTTGGCAGCAAGAGTACGCATGATAGTTCGGAGGACATGCAGTTCATCCGGGCTGAGGTTCAACGACCCCTAGCAGAGGGGATCATAGCCCCTAGCACCAGACCCTGGAGGGCGCAGGTCCTCGTGGTCAGATGTGCGGGCAAGCCCCAGATGGTAATTGATTATAGTCAGACCATCAACCGCTTCACCCAATTGGATGCATACCCGCTACCCCTGATAGCCGACTTGGTCAATAAGGTCGCTAAGTACAGAATTGTTTCGACCATTGACCTCAAGTCGGCCTACCATCAACTTCCCCTCCATCCAGCTGATCGAATATATACTGGTTTTGAGGCAGACGGGAAGCACTTACACTTCCTGCGGGTGCCTTTTGGGGTTACTAAAGGTGTTTCTACCTTTCAGAGAGTGATGGACCAGATGGGGTGGAGGAACACGGGCTGACGGCAACGTTTCCCTACCTCGACAATGTCACTATCTGCGGCCATGACCAGCTGGACCACGATGCGATCCTCGCAAAGTTCTTGCATCTGCTTTTCCCGCCCCTGGTTTGCTATGATTGTCCTGCTGCTGTTGTGTTACTGTATTGTTGCTGTTACTGTGGTTGTTGTATCACCCCCGGTTGTTGATTGTTTTCCGGTGGGTTCCATTTTTTAAAAGGGGGGGGTGAATGTAGTGATATGATTGCATGTGCTGCCTGGCCCTCCCTCCAGGTGTCCTTCTGCCTTGGTTCCTCCCTTAGGAGGCCAGAAAGGTCGAGTCCCCTCTCCTTCCCGCTCATTCCTAGCCTTGGACCTGGGCCAGCAGTCTCTAGTACAATAAAGCCTACCGTTCTCCTCAGTCTTTGTCCAAGTCATTATTGGGGCTACTGAAAGTGCCCAACAAGCACACCAGCTCATGATTTTTAAGTTAGCCTTTTCTAACCTTGAAATTCTGTACAATCAATTTTGGAGTTTAATTTCTGTTTTGAAAAGGGATACATTTATCAAGTACACTAGTCTATGAGGTTGAAATTGTGAGCACCATTTAACAGACTAAATTTATTGAAGTATAAAAGGTGGCGTTGAAGACAGAAGTCTGTTACAGAACACACATGAAACAGAAACGTATGTTTGAGGAACTAAGCCACAGACATTCAATGTATCTGTATCTCTCTCATATAAAAAGATCTTTTACCCTTTCTCTCCTGAAGGTGGCAGACCAAGCGACAGGATGTTGGCCCAAGCCACAACAGCCTTCTTATGACGAGCACAAGTATCCATTTATCTCATATGAGCATGGACAATAATCACTGAGGTATTGGATTATGGACCATGACAACATACTATCCCAGTCCGAAGCTGCAACTGGCAAGGATCATTCAAATGGGACCCTTGTTGAATATTAGTTTTCCCTCCACATCTAGGGGGAAGACAGAAGTGGCAGCCCAATGCCAACATAATCCTGGATTATCTCTTTTAGCCAGGCTAAAACCTTATTAGCTGGTGTGGTTCCGGATAGAATTACTTATGGGGGAAGGGAATTTAATGCATGAGACCCAAATTCTGCTGTGCACAAATCATAGCAGTACTTTACTATTCTGCAGAGAACATGGAAATCTCATCAAAATTTCTTCCAACAGAATTCATGAATACAAAAATAGGGATTTTATTTCTTCATATACAATTTTATTATCAGAACATCATAGGGTATATTTGAAACATTAAACAGAACTAGGGGCAGAAGTTTGATTTTTTAACAAGAGACTTAAGATGCAATAATGGTGGCCTTGCAACAGCAGGAATTATTGCAGGGAACTAAGTCCAACAAAATGTGATTCTTTTCTCTAAAATAAGTATTCTGGAGGTAGTACAGAAAAGGCAGCTATTGCAGGAAATGTTCTCATTGCCATAGGCTCAAAGATAATGGAATAGAGAAGATATCTACTACAAATGAAGAAATGAGAAGAAATTTTTATATGAATGGCTGTAGATAGAACATTGCTTGTCAGGGAAAATATCACAGCTGTGCTCAGGCAGGAGAGACCAGAGGGCTCATCTACTGAGGCTATTTAGGTGGAGCTGAGGAACGGGGAAGTTATGACCACACTCATGGGGTTGTATTATAGACCGCCCAATAGACAACGAGAATTGGAGGAGAAAATCTGTAGCTAGATAGCAGGAAACATAAGTTTGTGACAGTAGATGATTTTAATACGCACCAGTTGACTGGCACTCCCATTCTGTGAAAGGGCTGGATGGCTTGGAGTTTGTCAAATGTGCTCAGGAAAGTGTTCTAAATCAATATATAGAGATACCAACTAGAATGTAGAAGAGAGGTTTGAAGTCAGGTTGGGAAGAGTAGGATCGGGCCCCTTTATGGGATTGGTGAACCAGCTCGAGGTGAAACATGATGGACAGAGGCAGCGAAATAGCAGATGCCAGAAAAAGGAGAGAGAGAGAGACAAGTGAAGCAGATGGATTAGGTGGAGGAAGATGATCAGGGTGGATGGGTGATTAGTAGAAGACTAGAGCTGGCAGGTCTCAAATCTAATAAGTAGAGAAGTGGACTAAATGGACTAAATAAACCAAAGTTTTGGGGGGAGGAGAGGTGGGGGTAGGGGGTTGCTGAGGAGAGACAGTGGAAGAATGCAGTAAGTAGATTGGGGTGGAGGTGGATGGAACCAAAGAGGACAAGGGATCAGAATAGTTGGGCAACTGGGTGGGAAACAGAAGAAAAAAGGGGAAGAGGAAGAAGAGATACAGAAGAGAGAGGGAACATTACCTGGGGATTCTACAGTCTGTAGGTATGAAAATAGAATTTCAGATAATGACTCCCCTCTTTCTTTTGTAGCACATCAGTTCTTCCCCTTGCCCCCTTTTTTGTCCCCTTTCCCACCCAGCAACACCCAGCCCCTGCACACTCTCATTCCCTCTTCGGTTCCATCACCTCCATCCCTATTTACCCAATAGATTCTCTGCTCTAAAAACCCCCACCCCACCCCACAATACACCCACACTTTTGATTCCATCTTATCTCTCTTTATACCATTGTTCTCACATCAGATTCAAGCATTGATGGCCTTTCTCTTCGAATTTCCCACAGCGCCCTGTATGGCTCATCTTCCTCCACCTGACCCTTTTGTTTTACTTGCCCTTTGTCTGGCATTGCAAATCTTCTGGTTCTGTCTCTTAAGGTTCTTCATGGTTCACCAGTCCCATATGGGACCACTGGCCCACCCCTCCTACCCTGTCACCTTTAGCCTCTTCCACATTTCCCCAGTCTTCGTATTCCATCTTGAAAGGCCAACCACTGATGCTGCTTGACTCATCGAGTTCCTCCAGCTGATTTTGTTTAGACCCAATACTGGTAAACAGAAAAGAGGAACAGTTCCAGGAAGACAGTGAAGCAACATGTGATAAGTAATATCATTCATAAGAAGTTGAAGGGACAATGTGTAAACATAAACTGTAGAAATGCAGGGCAATTGTAAACTGAAAATGAAAATATCCAAAGAGTGGAAAGGAGAATAAAAAAGAATTTGATAAAAACATGAAAATTTGCAGACCCCGTGATTGAAGTAAAATCGCTTTACTGAGCACCTTTGCTCTGTCTGCATCAGTGACAAGGAACTCCCAGTGGCCAACAGTCACACAGTAAATAACTCGAGAGGCCAAGACTGAGTCACTGATCTACAGGCTTTTATTCACAGTGGACAGGGACCTTATCCTGTGCAATGACCCGGGCTTTCTGGGGAAGGGTCAGGGTGTTAGAGGCTTTATATGAAGTCAAAGGGGTCACAGGAACAGTCACAGAACGGGGTGGAACCAGGTAACAACCATATAACCATATACAGCACAGAACAGGCCAGTTTGGCCCTACTAGTCCATGCCGGAACAAATCCCCACCCTCCTAGTCCCACTGACCAGCACCTGGTCCATACCCCTCCAATCCTCTCCCCTCCATGTAATTATCCAGTCTTTCCTTAAATGTAAATAACGTCCCTGCTTCAACCATCTCTGCCGGAAGCTTATTCCACATCCCAACCTCCCTTTGCATAAAGAAATTTCCCCTCATCTTCCCCTTATAATTTTCCCCCTTCAATCTCAAACCATGGCCTCTGGTTTGAATATCCCCCATTCTTAATTGAAAAAGCCTATCCACATTGACTCTCTCTGTCCCTTTTAAAATCTTGAACACTTCCATTAAATCCCCCCTTAATCTTCTACGCTCCAGAGAAAAAAGCCCCAGGCTCCTCAACCTTTCTCTGTAACTCAAACCCTGACATTCTGTCAACATTCTCGTGAACCTTCTCTGCACTCTCTCTATTCAGGAATACAGCAGTTCAGCAGTTCACCCCTTGTTTTTTTTTATTGTTTGGTGAGGTGACATCGGGCACAAAGTCTTACAGGTTAAGCTGGTCCGGTGGCTTGATCTTCCGTACTGTCTGACGGAGTGCCAATTGTGGGGTTGCAGTTGGGGCCACTGTCTCATCCTGGACATCCAGCACTGTGTCAACCTGCTAGGGTGTGACGGCTCGGCCAGAGGGACTGGGATGGGGGTAGGGTGCATTGGTACGTATTGCATGTCCGTGGAAGGAGGGGGTGCTGCTTGGTGGGTGTACTTCTTGGGGGCCCTTGTGTGTGCGAGGTCTCAGTTGGATAAGCATGTACGTGTACTGTTTGCGTGGAGAAGCTGAATCCTTTCGACCAGGGGTTGGTTTTATGGCCCCTCACGTGTTTTCGTAGCAGGACCAGCCCTGGAGATGTCAGCCAGGAGGGTAAAGTGTCCCTGACACGGACTTCCTGGGGAAGGAGAAAATTCTTTCATGACGGGTAGCATTAGTGGCAGTACATAGCAGAGATCGAGTGGCATGGAGGGCCTTTGGAAGGACCTCCTGCCAGTGAGAGATAGGCAAGGAGGATGGCCTTCCACATAGTACAGTTCTCTCTCTCTCTCTCTCTCTCTACCTGACCGTTCCCCAGGGGTTATAACTCATGGTCCTGCTGGTGGCACCACCCCTGGCCAGCAGGAATTGGTGCAGCTCATCACTCATAAACGAGGACCCTCGGTCACTGTGGATGTATGACAGGTACCCCAACAGAGTGAAGAGGTTGAACAGGGCCCCAATGACTGTGATTGTGGTCATGTCAGGGCGGGGGATGCCAAAGGGGAACCACGAATACTCGTCGATAACCATGAGGAAGTTATATGGCAGTTGGTGGATGGAAGGGGGCCCTTGAAGTTAGGCACTCGAAGGGGTGTGGCTTTTATCAGGTGCGCCCTGTCCAATTGGTAGAAATGCGGCTTGCACTCCTGGTCATGTCTCTGATATCCCCAATGGAGTATGGCAGATTCTGAGATTTGATAAAGTGAAAAAATTTTGAGGTCGTTGTGGAGGGCTTTGAAGCGATCCACCTGTGTGCTGGCACATGTCCCTCATGACAGAGCATCTGAGGGCTTGTTGAGCTTCCCCATCACCTCAAAATGTTATTGTTCTTTATATTACCCCACTGTTTATTGTTGAACATGAATGCTGCAGCCTGTGAGCAGGGTAAAGCATCTGCCAGCCAGGTAGTGCCTCCAGTGCCACACCACCTCAACTATTGCCTGAGCTTCCTTTTCTATAGAGGAGTGTTGGACTTCAGGGTGCTGGAGGGTGCAGGAGAAAAAGGGGCAGATACATTCACTGCATATGTTCAGACTTTCGTGATGTCCCTACTTATGCGCAGAAGGCTGGATGTGCTTCATTTGTAAGGGGGAAGGAGGTGGACCTAATAAGGAGGAGGGCTTTATCTGCATAATTTGGAACCTACTGGGCATAATGAAAAAAGAACCCGAGGCACCTTTGAGGTTTGAGGTTGTGGGGAAGGGGAGGTCTAGCAGAGGCCGTATGCTGTCAGGGTTGAGACCAATGACCCCATTCTCCACGACGCAGCCAAGGATCACCAGTCGGATAGTGCGGAAAACACACTTATCCTTATTGTAGGTCAGATTCAGATGATTGGTGGTGGTGAGGAATTTCTGGAGGTTCGTGTCATAGTCTTGAAGATTGTGGTCACAGAGCATGATGTTATCCAGATATGGGAAGGTGGCATGCAAGTCATTTTGGTCTACCATCCGGTCCATCTCCCGTTGGAAGATGGAAATGCCATTGGTGACACCGAAGGGGACCCTGAGGAAGTGGTAGAGGTAGCCATGCTCCGTGAAAGCTGGGTGTGGAGTTGGCTGTAAGCAGATTTCAGGCCTATTGTGAAGAATATATGATACTAGGTGATTTGGTAGACCACATCCATGATGCAAGGGAGGGGGTATGCAACCAGCTGCATTTAGCAGTTAATGGTTTGATCACCATTCTGCATTTACCCCCACCCTTGACCATCACTGTCTGAGCTCTTCAAGGGCTGGTGCTGGCCTCAATAATCCCCTCGTCCAGGAGTTGTCGTACCTCCGCCTTTATAAACACCCTGACCTCTTCACTAAATCACCTGCTTTTTGTGGTGACTGGCTTACAGTTGGGGGTGAGGATAGCGAACAGCGGCAGGGGGTTGATGAGGAGGATAGAGAGACCATGCGGGGGAGGGAGGGGGTAAAGGGAGGGGGAGCAGAGCGGCTGGTTAAGGAACTGCGGGTTGCCGACCATGAGGGGTGGGAGAGGGCTATCATATTGCACAGTGACACTCTTTAAGTGGCACTGGAAGTCTAGCCCCGACAGTACCAGTGTGGAGAGCTGCGGTAAAATGAGGAGCTCTATATGTCATGCCCCACACGGTCAGTGTCACCGTAGTGTAGCTGCGGATTTCTGCGGCGTGAGACTATAAAGCTGGGGGGACTTTGTAGGCAATAGGTTTTGCCTCAAGGGAGTAATGTTGGACAGTGGATGAATAAAGCTCTCAGTGCTCTTGCTATCAAAAAGGCATTTAGTCACCTGGTCATTGATGGAGATGACCATCTTGGAGTGGGTGAGTTGGTGAGGGCTGTTCTGGTCCAGTACCACTGAGGCCAGGGTCCATCCATGGTCATCACTGCCAAGCTGGGGCTGGAGGGCTGTGATCGGCATACTCTTGCGTAGTGGCCCTTCTTCCTGCACTTGGAGCATGCCTCATCTCTCTCCAAGCAGCATTTTTGGGGATGTTTTGCCTGGCCTTAGAAGTAGCACTTCAGGTGCTCCTGGGAATCAGCGGCTATGGTGGGCTCGTTAATTGGGTGCGGTAGCAGACCGATGGCCAGTAGACCCGTGTCTGAGGATGGCGACCCCAAGTGGGCCTGTTCGCAGAGTACAGTTCCGCTTTGCAGAGGATAATCTCCAGCAACTTCACAAGATTGATCATCCCTTTTAAGTTGATCTTACTCTGCTTGCACATAGACCTGATGCCTCATGCCTTCTATGTTTTGGAAAGCTGATACTGCCTGGAAGTTGCATGCCCGTGCGAGTCCCTACAGGGCTGGAGGAACTACTTTGTTAACTTTCTCCCTGTATTGTCCCTTGAGTATATTCATTGCTTCAACTTATGTGGTGGTGTCCCTGATCATTGGGAACACTCGGGGTCCGATCTGGGAGAAGAGAAGATGCAGTCTGTTTGTGACAGTGGCCACGATGCTGGCTGAGTTTTGTAGGAAGATCTCGGAACAGCGTAGCCAGAGCTTGAAGTTGTCGGAGGCACCAGGCAACTGTGGATCAATCTCCAGCTTGTCAGGTTTCAGGAGTTGGTCCATTATTGGCGATAAAAACAAAAAAAATTGTGAATAAAATTGACACACAATAAATAACTCGGGAGGCTGAGACTGAGTGACTGATTTACAGGCTTTTATTCACAATGAGCAGGGACCTCATCTTGTGCCGTGACCTGGACTTTCTGGGGAAGGGTCAAGGTGTAAGAGGCTTTATATAAGGTCAATAGAGGGAGGGGCCATAGGTACAGTCATAGAACGGGGTGAAACCAAATAATCAGGAATACAGCGGTTCACCACACCAACCACTTCAATTCTGTGCCCTACTCCTGTGCTGACATGTCTGTCCACAGCCTCATGCACTGTCAAACCAAGACCACCTGTAAACTGGAGGAGCAACACTTAATGTTTCACCTGGCCACTCCCCAACCACACCGACTTCTCCACTTTCTGCTAATCTCTCTCCATTCACAATCAATTGCACAAAGACTGGTAATTGAAACTGAAGGCTTTTATTTGCAAGAGGTGGACAACATCCCTTGTGTTGCTCGCTCACACTGACCCAGACTCGAGCTGGGAGAAGGCTTGTAGCATGAGAGCCTTTATGAGCCACCCAGTGAGACCAGGGTCAACCAGGAAAGGGCATGTCATTTACATAAAATGAATATGTACTTTTCACCACACAGAGCCATCTCCCTCCCTCTGTTTACTGGTGTGGCCTCCCTCCCTTATCCACCTATTACTTTCTGCTCCTCCCCTTACCCCTACCCCACTCCCCCCAACATTTTGTTCAGGCACCTGCCCACATTTTACTCATAACTCAATGAGGGGCTCAAGCCCAAAACGTTGCTTATGTATCTTTATCTTTGCTATGTAAAGGACACTGTTTGGCCTGCTGAATTTCTCCAGCTTTGAGTTTTTACATATTGAAGAATTTGTTTCACAGATGTGTTCTAATTCTTGGTAGGCATGCAGCTCAAGAAATAAGAACATTATAGTCAGAGAACGTAGTGAAGGTAGAGGACTGTATATGCATGTATTACATTTAACAGAGCACAGCTGCTAGATAACTTTGAATTTGTATTTGAAAGCTAAAGGGAAAATACCTTCTAGAGCTCAAATAAACATCCATTATGATGTCCTGTACTATCAAAGAAGAACTGAAAGCTGAACAAGGCAGAGAACAGGCTGATAAGATACTTTTCTCTTTTTCAATCTTTTTCTTAAGTTTTATAGAACAAGCACACATTATATAGAGAACATAAGGTTACCAAATATGAAGAATATAAGTACATTTCTAAAAATAAAACAATAGTGATACACCCCTTCCCCATACATTGTTGCCAGGATGACAAAAAAAGATATTTTTATCCCTTGAGAATCAACCTTGGTGGGTGAATACGGCAAACTTAGCACTTATTTGGATCTACGTGGTCTGAAAAAATACAATCGGATCCATTATTGGTTAAAGACATTTAAGAATAACTGACCAGGTGTGAATGGAGCAAGCATTTTCAGTGTGCTGGGTCCAAGAATGGATTTTTGCATAAAGTGCCCAACAAAGAACCTGAATGGACCTTCTAAAATAGAGTGATGGCTGCAGAGAGCTTTTAAGATCAATACTGCTCCTGCAGAGTTTCAGTGAAGGTTGGATCCAGCAATGCAAGAAGTTGGAGAGGATGCAGAAAGTATTCACAAGAACGTTACTGGGACTGGTAGGTTTGAGAGACTTGATGGACTTGGACTTTTCTCCCTGGAGCATAGGAGGCTGAGGGAGGGGCCTTATAGAGGTTTATAAATCATGAGGGGGCATAGATAAAGTAAATAGTCATCAACCATCATTTTCAGTGGGTAGAGGGCATAGATTTAAGGTAAGAAGGAAATGATTTGAAGGAAACTAAACGGCACGTCTTTTCACACAAAAGGTGATGGGTTTATGGATCAAGCTGCCAGAAGAAATGGTAGAGTCGGGAGCAATTGTAACATTCAAGAGTCATTTATCTTTGGAAAGATTTAGTGGTATGAGCCAAATGCAGGCAAATGGGATTCGCTTGGGCAGACAACTTGGTGGCCATGGAGCAGTTGGGCTGAAAGTCCTGTTTCTGTGTTGTAACTCTCTAGGAATCTCAGGCTAAGACCACTGTGGAGGATATTCTTGTTCTAGTGTCGATTGTTGAAGAGACAGAGATTGACCACAACTACAATGTGAAGATAATGAATGGATGCAGAAAGCCGAAGTGCAACATTTTGAAAGTGAACCTCAGTGTGAAGGAGGCTTCATTTATGGATCATGTGCTCACTACAGAATGGGGTCAAACCATCATGGGAGGAAATGAAGCAAGGGAAGGAATAGTATGTCCAATATTGCTGATATTTAGCATTTCCTAGGAGTTCAAGTCAAGTCAAGTTTATTGTCATCTGATTGTACAAGTACAACCCGACGAAACAGTGTTTTCTGGTCCTCAATGCAAAAACACGCAGACACACAACCAGACATAACAGACAGACAATACATATGCAGGACAAGTAGCATTATATAAAAAATAGATAAATAACTAAATATAATTTGGTGAATATGAGAGTTTCAGGTGGTTAGTGTGAGCAGTTCCTTAGGTTGTTCGGTGTTCTCGCTGCCCGTGGGAAGAAACCGTTCCTCAGCCTGGCTCTGATCCTCCTGTATCTCTTTCCTGATGGGAGCAACTGAAAGATGCTGTGTGCGGGGTGGAATGATTTTGTGAGCTCTCTTCAGACAACCACTTGTTAATCTTAGCCAATTTTTGCCACATTTGAGTCAAGTTTGTGTATCATTGAAACACTTGAGAAGAAGTGTGAAAAATAGGTGAACAAGTCCAAAGAACTCCAGTTGTCAAGACTATAAGAAAGTTGGAGCAGGAGTAGGGCATAGTGGTTTCTCAACACTATTACAGCGCCAGGAGTGAAGTTATGTTATTTATTTGGTAGTCGGTTTGCAAAGTGATAAGCTTCTTTTGGGTTTGAAAATAATCTGTTTTGTTTACCAGGGATAAAACCTTCTAACACTGCTGGATGTCACAATACAAATTTATAACCTTTTTTCCATAGTATATTTTTTGCTGATTAAACTCTTTTTGTTTCTTTAAAAGATCAAAATTAATGTCTGGATAAAAGAATATTTTTTCCCTTCATGTTCTAGTGGTTCTTTATTTTCTTCCACTTCTTTTCTTGCCAGTTCCAGTATTTTCACGAAAAATTTGACCCTCCCCAAAGAAAATTTAAAAAAAGATAGAAAAACAAAGCAGAGGGAAAAAAAACTAAAAAAAAATCATAAAATAAAAACTACAAGAAGAATTTAAAGATGTTATCAAAGAAATAAAAGTTAACAATAACGACTAAAAAAGATTTTAAAAATTTCACCGAAAGAAGACCAGAAGCAGGGGACCCTCCCGAAGAAGACCAGTCGATCAGCAAAGTCGGTGAGCAGCGACATCCCTTGATTCCCGACAAAATTCAAAATAAGAAACTCCAATGCACATACATGAAGAGTCGCACATGTGTGATACACATAATAAACAAGAAACCGACGAAGTTGGCCACCAACAGTGAGATGCTCCACTGACAGTTGGACGGACCATGAAAAAAAATCTCCACATGTACATAATAAAAATAATATTGAAATAAATGATAAAAATGAAAGCCAACAGCGAGATGCTGAATCGATAGCTAAAGAAATTATAAAAGAAATATCACCAAAAAAAAAGAGCCACACAAAACCTAGAAATGGAAATTGAGAAAGAAAATCAAGATAAAGATAAAAGATTGCAAGAAGAAAATCAAAATAAAAAAACAGAAACAGATGACAGACAAATAATATTTGCTAATAAAAATACTTATGGACACAATAATGAATGAATTCAGTATTATTAAAAAATCTATATAAGAAACAGATTTAAAAATACAAAGAATGGAAAAAACTATAACAGATATGAGAAAAAGAACTGATGAGGTGGAAGACAGAGCGACAGGTATGGAAATGGAGGTGACTGAGCTAAACCAAAAGTTAGAAGATAGAGATAAAGAAATTAATAAAACACATGATTTACTAGCCCAAATATTATAGAAAACCTCAACAGACGAAATAACATAAAAATAGTGGGCATAAAGGAAGGCGAAGAAGGAACAGACATGAAAGGATTTATAAAAAGATGGATCCCACAGATCTTGGGAGTTGAAGAATTTAAAGAAGAGATTTCAGTTTTTAAATTGAAAGAGCCCACAGAGCATTGGCATCAAATCAAAAACCGCGCTCCATACTAGTGAAACTATTACAATACACAACGAAGGAGAAAATACTGGAACTGGCAAGAAAAGAAGTGGAAGAAAATAAAGAACCACTAGAACATGAAGGGAAAAAATATTCTTTTATCCAGACATTAGTTTTGATCTTTTAAAGAAACAAAAAGAGTTTAATCAGCAAAAAATATACTATGGAAAAAAGGTTATAAATTTGTATTGTGACATCCAGCAGTGTTAGAAGGTTTTATCCCTGGTAAACAAAACAGATTATTTTCAAACCCAGAAGAAGCTTATCACTTTGCAAACCGACTACCAAATAAATAACAAGAAGACGAATAAAATAAATATTAAGAAGACTATTAAGATAATGTATATAAATAAGTTAAAATGTTAATAATTTGAATACACACATTTAAAGTTAAAAAAAAGCTTTGTTATATTTAAAAAAATATATATATATTATTTTCTCTGTGGGAGGGTTGGGAAAAAGAAAAATAAAAGGAAAGGGAAAAAATTAGAGTGACAGTGAGCTGGAAAGCTCGACCAAGGAATATCAAATAGAATTTAGCAAAGTGTGTGGTGTTGCACTTTGGTAAGTCCAACTAGGGTAGATTTTACTTGGTAAACTGCAGGGGCCTGCCAAGTGATGTAGAACAGAGAAACCTAGGGGTACAATTGCATGGTTCTATGGAAATGGCAACTCAGGTGGATAGGATGGTGAAGGCAATGTTTGGCATGCTTGCCTTCACCATCCTATCCACCTAGAACCCCTGACAATTGCAGAAATACACAATACATTAATGACATTACTGATTAATAAAACACCAGGTGAAGATGGATTCCCTACAGAATTTTATAAAATATTTAGTAATCTATTAATTCCTCCCTTTTTAGAGGTAATGAAACAGGTAGAAGAAACCAAGAATTTACCAAAGTCATGTAAAACAGCAATAATTACAGTAATCCCAAAAACGGGAAAAGATCCATTATCTTCAGCGTCATACAGACCAATATGTTCGCTAAATTCAGATTATAAATTAATTGGAAAAATACTGGGAAATAGATTGACAGATTATATACCGAAATTAGTAAAATTAGACCAGACAGGATTTGTAAAAAATAGAAGAATGGCAGACAATGTTTGTAAATTTATTAAATAGAGCCGAGAAAGCTTTCGACATGGTAGAATGTAATTATCTATTTAAAATACGACAAAAATTTAAATTACCCAAAAAATGTATTAATTGGATTAGAGCATTATATAATGGACCTTTAGCAAGTAATAACAAATGGGCACATTTCAGATCACTTCAAATTGAGTAGGTCAAACAGACAGGGATGTTCACTATCACCTTCCCTGTTTGCTTTGACCATAGAACCATTAGCAGAATTGATAAGAAAGGAACTTAAGATAAAAGGAATAAAAGTAAAAGATGAAGAATTTAAAATGATCTTATTTGCAGATGACATTATAGTATATTTAACAGACCCAAATAAATCAATAGAAAAGCTAAATATAAAATTGAAAGAATATGAAGAAATATCAGGTTACAAAGTTAATACCAATAAAAGTGAAGTGATACCTGTACCATTGAACAACAACCTTGATTATACAACATATAAAAAAGAATTCCCTTTTAAATGGCAATCACAAGCTCTATGCTCCCTCGGTATCGATTTAAATCATTTGTATAAATTAAACTACCAACCATTATTTAAAAAAAATACAAGAAGATTTAGAAAAATGGAAACATTTACCAATAACTTTAATAGAAAGAATAAACTGTATCAAAATGAATATAATTTCTACAGATACAATATCTATTTCAAACATTGCCTATTCTCTTGACAGAATTTTTTTTAAGAAACTGAACAAATTAATAAGAATTTTTTTATGGATGGGTAAAAAATCAAGAGTAGCTTTAGAAAAATTAACATAGGAGGACTACAATTACCAAATTTCAAAAATTATCATAGAGGAACACAACTAAGATACCTATCAGAATTTTATCAGACTGGAGAAAAACCATACTGGCTCAAGATAGAATTATATAAATTAGGAGAAAAAGTCCCGGAGCATAAACTTCATAAATGGGTTGAAAAACTGGTACAACACAACAACACAGCATCATAGACTAAAAACAGGGAAGAAAATACATCTGGAACAAAAGATGTTAAATTATTAAATACCAAAAATGCTACTAACACAAAATCCATTAATTCCTTTTACAATAGGTAATTTATTTTTTAGAGAATGGGCGAGAAAAGGAATTAAAAGAATAAAAGATTGCTTTTTGGGATAATTTATTAACGTTCGAATAGCTAAAATACAAATACGGTATATCACATAGCACAATATATTCATACTATCAGTTAAAAACGTTATTAAAAGGAAAAACTGGGAACAAGCTTAAGATTACCTGAAGATAGCTGCTATGAATACTTAATTACAGACACAGCAATAGTGAAAAAAATTTATTACAAATATGTACAGAAAATTGCAATACAAGGAAAACAATGAAACAATATATAAACCCAAACAAGGTTGGGAAAAAGGTTTAAATATATGAATAAAAAATGAAATATGGGAGAAACTATGCACAGGAACCATGAATAACACAATAAATACCCAATTTCGTATGATACAATTCAATTGGCTACATAGATTATATGGTGACACCACAAAAGTTGACAAAAATGGAATCCGACAATGTTACATCCAATTTGGACATGTACAAAAGTAAAAAAAATGTTGGAAGATTTAAACTTAATACTAAATAAAATTTTAAAAAATAAGATTTCAAAAGATCCAAAAGTCTTTCTGTTAAACAACATAAAAGACAAAGAGTTAGGCTTAAAATTAGACAAAACTCAAAAAAGATTTATTATGATCGCACTCGCAGCCACAAAAAAATGCAAAATGACAACTTGGAGAACGGAAACAACCTTAAAAATACAACAATGGCGCATAGAAATGAGTAAGTGTATTCCATTAGAAAAGATTACCTACAATCTAAGGGACCAAAATGAACTTTATTTGAGCAAATTTGGAAACCATACATAGAGTATACTAGAAACCATGAATTTCAAACCTCCACTTCTTAAAATAATAAATGACAAATATAAAAATACTTAAATATAATATTTAACCTCTTTTTTTTCTTATGTATTCTTTTACTGTTTATTTATTTTTCTTTTTTCTTTTACTTTCTATTATGGGGTGGGGAGGGTGGTAGGAAAAAGGGGAAATTATCATTGTGTCTATTTTAATGATGAATGTGTATATTATTATTGTAGGAGTTCACAGTGACATATTAAATAAATAAACACAAAAAAATTCTATTACACCGCCATCAACTTGGGTTTGGCGCAGTCTGTAAGGAGTTTGTATGTTCTCCCTGTGTCTGCATGGGTTCCCTCTGGATGCTCTGGTTTCCTCCCATCTTCAAAATGTATGGGGGTATTAGGTTCATTAGGGTATTTGGGTGGCACAAGCTTGCAAGCTCAGAAGGGCTTGTTACCGTGTTGCATGTTTAAATTTAAAATAAAAATTCTCATAGACTGCCCTCCTATTCACTGTGATCATAGCTGAGGCTCAGGTATCTTCTCCTTTTATGAGCCCTCAGTCCTACTCCTCATTAAATACCTCCAATAATCTCTCCTCCACAACCCTCTGGCATAACTCAGGTTTGATATATTAAAAAAAATTAAATGGTGTCTTGTGGCAGATGCAGAGAAATGAAAATAGGAGTTTAGCAAGCGTAGAGGGATTTTAAATTTAAAAAAAATTATACACACAGCACCATAACAGAACACTTCAACCCATGAGTATGTGCTGCTCAATATAAGCCCCATTAACCTATAACCCCCCCATAAGTTTTGAATGGTGGGAGGAACTGGATTACCCGGTGGAAACCCACGCAGACACGGAGAAAACATACAAAGTCCCACAAAGTGTGGGATTTGATCCCTGGTTCATTCCCGATTGCAGGCGCTGTAAAAGATTTGCATTAACTGCTGTGCTGCCCTAGATAGATTTGGAGAGAAAAGATGGGACTGAAAATAGTACTGGTTGACAAAATTAAGAAAAATTCCAAAGCAATTTATGACTCCAATAAAGGCAAAGGGGTAATCAAGGAAAGAATAAGGCCCATTGGAGACCAAAAGAGCAATCTGTGTCCAGAGCTAGAGGATGTAGGTGAGGTCTTATGTTAATAGTTTTCATCTGTATTCACAGGAGAATTCTGATAGATGGATGGAAGAATTCCAGAACAAATTGTAATTGAGGAAGAGGAATCAGATGTCTAAGTGGGTTTAATGGTGCATAAATCCACAGTAACTGATAACGTGTATTGTAGGTTACTGTGGGAAGCAAGGATGAGATTTCTGGAGCCTTGACAAATATATTCAAATCTTCTATGGCCACAGAAGAGATTCCAAATGACTGGAGCAAATGTGGTACTTTTATTCAAGATGGGGTGCTGGTTTGGGGCAGATAATTACTGCCCAGTGAATGTGTTAGTTGCTGGAGAAAATAATTGGAAAAAATTCCAAGGGACTACATTAATCAGGTATAGTCAGCATGGTAAGGAGACATCTTGCCTGAGCAATTTGACTGAATTTTTTGAAGCGTGACTGTGACAATGAGGTTGATGTTGTCGACATAGTATTTTGGCTCGGTGATGGGAGGTCAAGGGTTGCTTTAGCGCTTCGAAACCTACAACCACAGCATAGCACAAAGAAAGGTGCTATAATCTTGCTTTTTTGTGTGTCGACGCTGCATGACCTGCTGAGTTTTTCCAGCATTTTTTGTGAAAGCTTTAGTCTTGCAATTTGTTCTGTACACGAACTATGTTTGTGGGTGAAACAACATGCTGTCGTTCATAGATAGTCTTTAATTGCAGAATGTGGATGAGTTGGTGAAATGGTCAGAGCAATGGTAAATGGAAGTGAATTCCAACTAATGTCAGGTTTTTTGTAAGGACTAATAAGGATAGGATTTACACAACTTCATACTTTATGAAGTATTGAGCAAATGTGGGACCCTGGAATGCATGTACAATGGGCATCACAAGAGATAAGGTACTTAAGACATTTGGGATAGTTAGTTTCATTAGCTGGGTGTAAATTATAAGAGAAAGAAGGTTAGAGCACAACTATATGAAAAGTAACTTAAGCCATACCTAAGTTCTAGTCACCACACTCTATGGAGGATGAAGAAGAGGGTTCAGAGAAGATTAACCAGAATGTGGTCTAGGATGGTGCATTTTTTGTTATGAAGAGAGACTGGGGATAGATGTCCTCTGAGCAGAGAAGGCTGGTGGATGACTTGATTGAGGTAAGCAAACTTATGAAAGCATAGACAGAATGGATAATTAGAAACATCTCGCCAGGGACCCCATAATCAGAAGGCAAAAGTAAAGGGTAGGAGATTTTCACCCAGAGGGCAGTAGAAACCTGGAATACATTGTTCAAAATGGTCATTGATGCAGGTGCTCTCCGAAATTTAGATGAGCACTTGAACTGCCAATGGCCTTAAAAGTTGTGGGCTCGTGCTGGAAAGTGCAGTTATTTTCATTTGTAACTGTGGATGTTGAATGGTTTTGCTTGGACATCTCTGATGAATCGAAGAGATGGTCAGAACTGAGCTTGTGCTGGGTGACACTGACAAACATTGCAAGCAGATGCCTCAGAAATGGATCTCCAAACAGATATGATGCAAGATGGTCAACCCAGAACTTATTCAAGCAGGGCTTTGACAGATGCTGAGGCACAGCATGCTTCAACCGAAAAGAAAGTATTGGGTGCAACACAAGGGATCAAAGTGAACTTCTGAGGGATTTCTCTTCAGAGCTGAAAGAATAGCAGTTCTAAAATTATACTGGATAACCATTTTTTAAAAGGGTTTGCTTCCTGAAAAATAATGGGGTATTATGAGAGACAACTTCAACCTGAACACAAAGATCATTTCAGATTTGCTATCTCACGCAGGGAGTTGGAGAAACATTAAATTAACTTTGATTGAATTTAGCGTGTTTAATCGCATAATGACGCTGACACATTGCGAAAGTTCAACTAACCTAAATATGTTTTGCTGTTGATTTTTGTCTGTACCCAGCATCTGATGCTTCTCATGTCAGTCTCCAACAATAGTTGGCCAGCATTAATGGATTCCAGTTTCCCTGATACAGCTTTTCCATGGTCGCAATGTCCTGGTGAAACCTGTCACCATGTTCATCACAAGATCAGCAGGGAAGTCCATGAGTGAAAGCAGAAAATGACATGTTGGACTTCATGGTTTTGAATGCTTAAAGTAGACTTAAAATATGATAGGAAATTCACAAAATTAAGTTATATCTAAAAATCGGTACATGATAGGAAAATTTTAAGTTAATTTTCACGATTAGCAGCCCAAAATTCATAAAATACACCCAAAAGTATCAGGAAGAAAAATCTTCATTGTCCAATGTTAGAAATCCAAATTGCTAACACCCTGTCTGAAGGGAACTCGTGAATCATTGTACTGGCTAGGAATGATGCAGGTGAAAAACTTCTCTTAAAAAATATAATAAATATCCATAAAATCAAGACAACAAAGGCAGTTTATTCCATTTATAAATTACAAGTTCTTCCTCAACTTGATTTGCCGGATTAACCTGAGATGAAAAATGCCTGTTGACTATTTTCCAATTTATTGTAAGTTGGTGACATCAATTCATCAAACTGATGTGTCAATTTGCCAACATGGGAATTCCACACAAAGTTACAATAGACCTATGCTCTGCTTGTGGTCAACCATCCTACAGTGACATGTCTGTCCTTGGCCTCATCCACAAAATGCAAACTTGAGGAACAACACATCATATTTCTCTGGACAGCCTTAAACCTTATGGGGATGAATATTGTTTTTCCTAGTTTTAGGTAATTATCCAGCCCAGATGATTCCATTGTTTCTGTCTCTACCTATTCATGCACTTTTTATTCCCTCTCTCTAACTCTATCCCCACCCCTCTTTCTAATGGTTTCTTCTTCTGCCTATCTCTCCATTGTCTCTCCACCTCTCACACTTTCTTCCCCAGACTCTAATCACCTTTGAGCCCTCCCCCACTTTAAATAAGTCAATTTCACCTATTTTATCTTGATCAAGGGTCTAGACTTGAAACATCGATTGACCATTTCTTCCCATGCTGCCTGTCCTGCCAATGGCCTCTAGCATTTCTTTCCTTGTTTTTTTTTATCTGATGAAGTGTGCATTAAGACTGAATACTTTTCCACAGAAGCTGTAGGACCTACTGAGTGTTTACCTTTGGATTTATTGGAAGATGAGGTGTATAAACCCTCTGATGCATTGTATTGGAATCAGAACAACTGAAGACTAATATGAAAGGGAGGATTTAAACACCAGTGCTTCAAGGCCCAAGGTCAGAGAAAATGGAGGAAAACCATATTATTGACTTGTAAACACTTCAAAGCCATCTTATGATATGACTCATCAAGAACCCACAGGATGTGTCAAGAAGTACTCAATTAAAAGTTAAAACAAGATACTTTTGGCAGCATAACACAGGAGATGAATTTCTTGGTCACAAATATTTGTTTGAACAAAGTTCTGTATCACTAGAGTCTACAATCATGGAGAGAGATCCTGTAGGCTGAAAGATACCTGTACTAATATTTATGTACTTTGGAAATACAAAAATTCTCAAAAGAAAAGAAATTGTCCTCAACAATTCACACCAGCTCCCAAGGTACAAAATTTGTTAGCGCTTGTTTTTGGGGCAGGCGCAAATTTGTAGGCCAGCCTTTTAAAGCCAGCATTAAATACAGTCATCAGTGGTTTTCTTTACTCTTCGTACAATCTTACATTTCAATTTGCATTATTATTGAAGGTATGTTTAAATTGTGTAAACTGATTTATATTTCCTACTTTTTTAGTGTTGGGACCATTCTCTCAAGTCCTGAATGATGTTTCTTACAGCCTATCTCATTTGTTCCCACCAGCTGGCTGCTTGTCCTGTCAGATATAATGGACAAAGCTTGAAGAATTAAATGGTCCAGGATTCATGGTCTTTTTATTTCCCACAATATAATTCATCCCTCAAGAATTTCTGATTTTGATTAAATATTAGATATTTCAAAGATCTTCTTATTCTTCTCTTTTGAGGGCAAGAGGCTGTCAACAATGCACCTTATGAAAATGCTACATGGTCATGAGTTTTTTGTTTTCGTGACCAAAAGTCACACATCCTACATGCCATTCATTTTATTGTTATTTATAGATCCTCACTCAGCATAGCATGAATGACTTGTTTATCAATAAAAGGTAATGATTTCACGTCAAACTCGGTCATTTGATAAGAATATCTTGAGTCGTATGAGAGATGTATTCAGCAAAATTAGAAAAAACTGAATGATTTGCATCTGGTGGCATTACATGAAGAAAGAAGATTGGTTGGAACAGCAAACATACTGGGGTTGCAGGTTAATTGAGTGGCACGGACTCGTGGGCTGAAATGACCTGTTCCTGTGCTGTATGTCTAAATTTAAATTTAAATTCCAAAAGCACAATTCTTACAGATTTCAACCAGTGCCATAGAGTCAGTCAGATGTACTTGACTGTATGAAACAATTTAAGATATTTTTCAGAGAGACCATGATAATGGAACGTTTCCTCAGGCAATGGGCTGAAATAAAAACACAATTCTGGAGAAACCTACAGGTCAAACATTGTCCTTTATAGAGCAAAGGTAAAGATACAGAACCAACATTTCTGGTTTAAGCCCTTCATCAAGGTTTGGACAAAATGTGAGCAGGCACCTGAACAAAATGGTAAGGGGGTGGGGGGCAGGGGGAGGAGCCCAATAGGACAAGCAGGAAATAATAGGTGGATACGGGAGGGCAGACCAGCAAACAAGAGGAGGGGAATGGAGAGGGAAGTGGGGGGGTTTGACCTGCTGAGTTTCTCCAGCATTGAGTTTTTACTTCAACTACGGTAACTGGAGACTTTAGTGTTTTACTTCTATCCTCTCCTCCCCTCCCCTCCCCTTGTTTGCTAGTGTTCCCTCCCTCCCACATCCACCTATTACCTCCTGCCTGTGGGACCGTGCTCCTCCACCTATTCCTTCCCCACCTCACCATTTTATTCGGGTGCCTGCCCATATTTTGTCCTTACCTTGATGAAGGGCTCAAGCCTGAAACTTTGGTTATGTACCTTTATTTTTGCTCTGTGTAGACAGCCACTGCCATCAGCTGCTCTGCACCTGCTGCAATCGCATTGCAGCCACTGTACTCGCAACAGCACTCCGCGCATGCACGAGAACTGCAAGGGCGCATTAGTTGAATTGAGTATTGGCAGGGAGCAGACACCATGCAGTGGGCTCTCTCTCTCTCTTTCTCTCTCTCTGCCATGTCTAGCATGTTTGGCTGTGTTCAGTAAAGTCTTTTGTTTCGTTTACCTCACCCACCGACTCGACTTGTTAATAAGCACGCAATAACAAACATTATGTCAGAAGTGGGATCAAGTGTGCCCCAACCCTGAAGCCTTCCAATCATAAATTGGTCCCAGTGAGTAACCACAACCACGCTTTACCCAGTCACCATAATGACAGACAGATTCAGACGACCTAACCCACTCGTGTTTGATGGAAAACTGGCAGAGAACTGACGCATTTTTGAACAGGAATACGACATATTTATAGTGGCAGCACATAGCGACAAACCTGCCCACACCAGGGCGTATATTTTGTTAAATTTGCACAGGCACAGCTTCCTCTTGACAGGGCGTCTGGGGGTTCATTGAGAGTACGTGTCCTGTATGCTATGTCATTATTGTAGGTGGAGAGTTTGATTCTCCACCTGGCGATTTTATCATTCTTTATTTTGCCCCTTTTTACATTATTAATCAGTAGTGTAAATTTTCTGCCGGCCAGGTAATGCCTCAACCACCTGATGGCCTCAACAGTGGCTTGAGCCTCTTTCTCCACTGATGGGTTCCAAAGCTTGTGACCTTGTAAGGTGTGGGAGAAAAAGGCAACCGGCCTGCCCACCTGGTTAAGGGTAGCGGCTGGAGCTACGTCAGAGGCATCGCTTTCCACCTGGAAGGGTGCATTCTCGTCCACCACATGCATGGTAGCCTTTGCTATGTAGCTCCAAACATAGTCGAAAGCCGCCTGGGCTTTGGCCGATAATGGGAAAGAGGTGGATTTTAAGAGGGGACAGAGCTTATTGTCGTAGTGAGAGACCAACTAGGCATAGTAGGAGAAAATGCCCAGGCACCTCCTTAAGGCTTTCATGGTCTTTGGGATTGGGAGGTCTAACAGGGGGCGCATTCAATCAAAGTCAGGGCCAATGACACCATTCTTCACCACATAGCCCAGGATCGCCAGACATCCGGAACACGCACTTACTGGAGTTGAACGTGAGGTTCAGGGCCTTGGCTGTGTGGAGAAACCTCTGGAGGTTGGCGTCATGGTCTTCCAAAGAGTGTCCACAATGGTGACATTGTCACGATAAGGGAAGGTGGCCTTCAACCCGTACTTATCGACCATTTTGCCCACCTTTCTCTGGAAGATTGAGACCCCATTAGTGATGCCAAAAGGGACCCTCCAGAACTGATAGAGCTATCCGTCTACCTCAAATGTTGTGTAGGGGCAGTCCTTGGAAAGGTAACTGATGCTATGCAGCTTTCAGGTCGATGGTCGAATAGATTCGATACTGCACAATTTTGTTTACTATGTCTGAAATTCGAGAGAGGGAGTACGCATCCAGGAGTGTGAAACGATTAATTGTTTGGCTATAGTCAATCACTAGCCTGGACTTTTCGTCCCCTTTCACGACTACCACCTGGGCAGTTGCTGGGCTCAATCTTGTTTTCTTTGATATTGTCTCGGCTCTAATAAATTCCCGATCCCCACACTGTATCGCCCGCTCTTTGTAGCTATTAGTTTGCAAATGAGAGTCAGGTTCGGAAACAGTGGTGGGGGATCAATACTTAGGGTGGAGGGACCACATGTGATGGCTGGCTTTTGGGACCTTCTGCTTCGCACCATGATTGGAGGAAGTGGGCCAGAGTACTCCAAGGTCACGCTTTTAAGATGACACATGAAGCCCAGGCACAGCAACACAGGAGCACACACATCCTTCAGCACATGCAATCGGAACTTACAAAATTCCCCCCTTTTACAGTTAGATGTACTATACAATACCCCTGGATCATTGCAGAGTGAGAGTGCAATGCTAGGTAAATACAATAGTCCATCAGGTACACTCTTAAGTTGTATCGCAGAGCCGTCGTAGAGTTTATAAAGTTCTCCATGGAGCCAGTGTCTACCAAGCAATCAGTCAAATGCCCGGTTACTCTCACCTCCGTCATCAAGTTATTCAATTGGTGAGGTATTTCCTGATCCAGGACAACCAATGGCCAGTACTCCAGAAACCCTGTTGCTCCCCATACTGATGTCAACACTCTCCTCTTGGCCTTCAGGCAGACAAGATGGCGTCGACCACGAGGTGGGACAAGATGGCCGCCCTCCATCTTGATCCGATGATGGACTTGGTGGTGCTGACCTCGAGGTGCGGTAAGATGGCTGCTGTAGCTTCCCACAATGCTTTACTTCCGGTGGCAAGATGCTGGTGGCGAGCAGCATAGAGAGGCTGAGGTTTGCACTTCAGTACTTGGGCATGGGTCAAGCGATGATTCGGGGGTTGCATATGTGGTCACCCTCTTTGGGTTCCCTTTAGCCTGGCAGACATTCACCCAGTGCCCTTGCTTACCACATCCTGCGCACATGGAGTCTTTCGTGGGGCATCGGGCATGGGAGTGCTATGCCTGTCTGCAGAAGTAGCATCCCTGGTCATGTGTGGCCACAGCAGTTGGTGCTGGGGGGCTGCAGGGCTAACTGGCTCCCCAATGACCTGGTCCTATGAAAAGGCACCACTTTTCCCCATAATGTCATCAGCTCCCACTTGGGCCTGTTTGAGCACTTTCGCAAGCTCAAGGGTGCTGGCCAAGTCTTTCTTCCCCAACTCTAGCAGTCACTGCCTCATGTACCTCGACCTCACTCCTGCCACGAGGGTGTCCCGGATTTGTTCCTCCTCTTTCATCCAGGCTGTGGCTGTGTCGTAGTGGCATTTTCTGGTCAGGGCCCACAGTTCAAGAACATAATCGTCCAGCGACTCACCCAGATGCTGCTGACGTTGAGAGAATTGGTACCTCACCAGCACGTTGTTCTGGAGCCTCATGTAATGGCCCTTTAAGCCTTCTATGGCCATCTCATATGTAGCACAGTCTCTGATGACCCCTTGAGGCCAACTCAAGCGAGAAGTACAGATCTCCGGAGATGATTGGAGTTGAAGATGTCTTGTGTGGCTGTCAGGTTGGACTGGATGCACTCCATCCAGTAGGCAAATTCCTCTGGGGACAGAGGGTCGACCTGAAGCATACCTGGCTTCAACAGGGCTTCCATCCTGCTTCAAAGTTAAGCTATTAAAATTGTAATGCGACTGATTGCACTCAGACACTTGTGAGCAGTACAAACACACTTTTAAGAGCTTACAATCAATGGCCGGTAGACACAATAGACCTCAGGTGAATCTGAAGTAAGGCAGGAAAACCAGGGTTTATATTGGGGAACGTGAGCGTGGAGCCAAGGGAGGAGCCAGCCATCTGAACAATACATAGTCAGCAAATTCCAGTTCACTGCAGCTTACTCTTGACACGGCATCTGGAGGTTCATTGAGAGTACCTGGCCTGTATGCTATGTCATAATTATATTAGATTCTGTTTGAGCACCACAGTACTGGAGGATTCTGGGCTTCCTGAACCCCCTGTGGTACAGGGTCAGTGGGTCTTGAGGGCTCCGGCTCAGGTCATGGGGTGGATTGGACCACTTCCCGAGCAGTGTACTCCGGGTCCCTGACTCAGTAGTTCCTGGCTCACTTGAGGCATTGGATCCTCAATTACAGATTTCAACTACAATTCTTGCTGATTCTAGTGCTCCCATCAAAGTGAGCCTATAACCATCAGCAGAAACAAAAACCAAATGAAAGAGAGGTCCCTGTGTAAACCAGAAAGGGATGATGAGGGCAGGATCTGATTAGTAGGATTGCATGGTCGCTGGCATTCCCAGGTACTTTCCTCTGCAACTACGGTAGGGTGGAGGTTGGTGGAAGGGAGGAAGTTTGCAACACGTCCTTATAATTCCTCTCTCACCATCAACCAGGGACATAAACAGTCAAACAGTCCTTTCAAGATGAGGCAGAGATTCAACCTCATCCATTGCATTTGGTGTTCCCAATGTGGCCTGCTGTACATTGGTGAGACCCAAGCACAGACGAGGTAAATGCTTTGCTGAGCACCTGTGTTTTGTCTGTAATGGCCATTTTGAGATCTTGGTCGCAGACCATTTCATCTTCCCTCCAAATTTCCAACTTACTTGTCTGTCCTTGACCTCCTCCATGGCCAGGGTGAGGCCAAATGTAAATTAGAACCTTGTATTTCACCTGAGTAATGTACAATCCAAGGGTGTGAGCATTGAATTCTCCAAATTCAGATAACCTGCAATCATACTGTTACTTTCTCTCTCTTTCTGATCCACAAAGATCTTCTCATCTACATCTTTTTTCCCCACTCCAACCCCTCTGTAACCCAGCTTCTTTCCCCTCCACCACATGCCTATCTGCCTATCACCCATGCAGTGGATCCCCCATCCCCTCGCTGCACGGTTCCCATCTGTCCCTCCATATTTCGGTGTCCTTTTCTTGACTTCACATCACCTCTTAACCTCTGAGAACAATCTGCTGGTGTTTTGACGAAGGGCTCTAATCCCCAGAATGTTGAGCAGCTCAACCCTCTGAGTTTCCCCTGCAGATTGATTTTTTTTTCATCATATTCCAGCATATGTGTGTCTCCAATCTATTTCTCAGCCTCTGTTCCTATCTTCCCCCTTCTATTCCCCTCCTGGCTCCATCTGCTCATTAGGTCCTCCTTACCTGGATCCACCTATCACTTGCCAGATCCTGTCTCAATTCTCCCCCTCCTCTTTATATGGCGATTGGCTGTTTACATTCTCAGTTTTGATACCACCTGTCTGTGGTATCCTGCACTATTAATATGAGGCCCAACATGCACTCAAGGAACAACGCCATATCTTCAGTCTGGACGTGATGCAAGCCTTCCAACTTAATATTGAATCCTACAACTTCAAATCATTTGTTTTCTCTGCCTGAATCAGATTAGGCCAGGTCATTCCTTTGTGATTTAAAAAAAATAATTTAGATATATAGCATGGTACAGGCCCTTCTGGCCCATGAGACCATGCCGCCCAAATATTCCAATTAACCTACAACTTTCATACGTTTTGAAGGGTTGGAGGAAAGTGGAGCACCTGAAGGAAACCCATGCAGACATGGGGAGGATGTACAAACTCTGAGTGATCGATTTGAAACTTGGTCACTGGCACTGTAACAGCATTGCCCTAACTGCTCCACTAATGTTACTGCCCTCTACTCTAACGATGTCAGTAACAGTTTTTCTCATGCCTTCTGGGAACATTTTTCAGTTCGGTATTTCCAAACTCTTTTGCTGTATTCTCACTCTTCCCTATCCCCATTTATCTGTTGATCTGATAACCTCACTTACTGCATATCCTCAAAGTAACCCTGGCGTTGCCCTATCAGAGTTATTCCCTTTATCTTTCTTTCTTCCACAAACTCCTTGCTGCTTGTTTTCTCTACCTCCACTTTTGATGAAGCATCTTCAACCTGAAACTTTAACTGTTTCTCTTTTCCATAATTATTGCCCAACCTGCAGAATATTCCAACATTTTCTCTTTTAATTTTCAGTATTGTAAACTAATCACCATTTGCTACTCCAAAACAGCTCAGTTTACTCTTTCTCTCTGCTTCTTGTCATTCTATCCAGTTTATTAACCGCATCACGTCATTTAATTTTGTACTCTAACCTCTTCAGTCGATCGTAATCAAAGGCCTTATAGAAATCCACACACATCACATTCACTAGTTTTCTCTTGATTTTTCTGATAATTATATCATCAAAAACTCCACTACTTTGTATACCCCGTATTAATCAAAGCTGACTTTGTATAATTCCATTGATATTTTCTGTAACCTTTTCTCAATGATTAAATACATTGCACTTAATAATATAAATATTGGCATGGCCGAGTGGAATCTCAATAATTTTACAGATAATTATATTTGATCCTATGGTGATCTTTAGGAGCAGGAGGCATTGTCAATTTGCAATATACCACATTTAAAAAATTCACTTAAGGAGATATGTGCTTCATTCTCAAGGCAAGACTTTCTTGAACGGATGCAACCCTTTGGTGAAGGTATTTCTATGATACCGTTGGGGAGAGTGTACCAGGATTTTGAAGGCATAACAATATATTTTCTGATCATGGTGGGGTGTGACATGGAGGGGAACCTGTTCCAATACAACTAGTGCCCTTTTTCTTGGTGGTCGATTTGCAATTTGCAGAGTGTCATTGGAATATTTTAGTTGAGAGCAGCAAAGAATTTTATGCTAACTCTGTGTTAGTGGTGGAGAGAATGTATGTTTGAGGTGATGTATGGGATGCCAACATCCTGCTTTGACCTGAATAATGCCAATCTGCTTGACTGTTGTTGGAACTGGATTCATCCAAAAAGTGAAAAGTATTCCAAATACTCCATACTTGTACACTGTAGGTGGTGAAAAGGCAATGGGGCGTCTGGCAGTGAGTCACACACCAGAATACCCAGCCTCACATTCATTGTCACATATTTTAATAATAATAAAAATAAATAATGAACACGAGTGAAGCAAGTGAAATTTTGCAAACAGATCTTCACTTTGCATAAAATACGATTGTTCTATTTTGCTTTCCCTGCGCTCCAGTCCATTCTACATTACTAATGCTTTTCTTTTAAATCATCTTTCAGGTTCGGAGCCCCTCCAACGGCCAGGAATGACTTTATTATCATACTGACCTTGCTATGAACTTACTGATATTTTCACCGTAGCGCTACACTCTGAAATAGTGCTCTTACGCTCCTGGTTTGTGCAGCTGTGCACGTTAGCATTGATTTGCTAGATTGCTCATGAAAGAACCCTTCTCACTATATCAGGTAAATTGTGACAGTAAACTTAAACTTGAAATTTATTGGGTTGCTGGGGTTGATTTTCGGCCAGGCCGAAAACTGGCTCAGATTTGTGTGATGCTCTGAGCTTTATTCACCACCTCCTGGTACTTCCAATCTTGGGTGGAACAGTTTGCATACCATGCCATCGTGCATCCAGAGAGGATGCTCTCAATGCTGTACCTGTTGAAATTATTAAGGGAAATGCAAAACTTCATTGGCCTTCTAAGTTAGTTGAGGCGCAGGTGCATTTTCTTTGTTGTTGCATGGATGTGGTTGATCCAGGTCAGGTCACTGGAGAGGGTTACTCCTAAGATCAAAGCTACCTACTGTCTCCACTTCAGCACAATTGATGAATTGGGGAGTGAGCTCTACCCTTCCCCCCACCCCTGTTCCCTTCTGAATTCCAGTTGAGAGAGTGACTGTTACTTTGGCACCAATCAACTAAACTCTCAATCTCCTTTCTGTATTCCATCTCATTATTACTTGATATCTGACCCACAATGATGGTGTCATCCGTGAATTTAAAGAGCAGTATGAAGCTATGAAGTTGTGAGTGTGGAGTGGGTATAGAAGGGGGCTGAGGACACATGTTTGAGGAATGCCAGTGCTGAGTAAGATTGTGGAGAGGATGTTGTTATCCATCTTCATTAATTGCAGTCTGTTAGACAGGAATCCATGGGTCCAATTGCAGAGGGGATCGCTGAGGCCATGATCTTGAGTTTAAAGATTTTGCTGGGGACTATGGTATTTGATAAACAGTAGTCTGACATCAGTTCCCCTTGTTGTCCAAATGTTCCAGCATCAAGTGGAGGGCTGGGTAAGACATCTGCCATAGACCTATTTGGGTGGTAAGCATATTGAAGAGGGTCAGGGCTGGCCTCTCAAAGCACATCATGATGGTCAACATCAGAGCCATCAGGTCAATAGTCATATATGTCCATAATTGTAAAAACACAAAAAGATTGAGAAATTCAGCTGGTCAAACAGTGTCCTTTATGTAGCAGGAGTAAAAATACATAACCGACGTTTCAGGCTCGAGCTCTTCACAGTATGAGAGAATGTCAATAGGCATCCGAACAAAGCATATGGATGGGAAGAGGGGGTGGCAAAGGCAAGAGATGATAGGTGGAGAAGGGAGGGATGGGACAGAAGCTTTCAGGGGGAGGAGGGATGGCTTGGTGGGTAGAGGGGAAAAGGAATGGAGAACCGGAAAGACTGGAAAGGGGAGGGGAAAGAAAAGGCTAGCAAATTTAGCAGAAAGCAGAGAAGTTGATGTTAATGCTGTCTGGCTGGAGAGTGCCCAAATGGAAAATAAGGTGTTTTTCCTCCAATCTGCAGGTGGTCAGGGTGGGATAGTACACAAGGCCATGGACAGATATGCAAGTGTGGGAGGGTTTGACTCAGAATTGAAATAATTGTGCTACTCCTCAGTATTGGAATGATGGTGGCTTTTTTGAAACTATGACCTTATTATTAGACATGTCTGTAGATTCTAGTTGTAATAGTATTTTTTTTTTTGCAAATAAAAGCTTATTTTGTTAAAAACTCATAGGGTTGTGTGTGGTGGTCACAATGCACACCTGGTGTGAATGGGAGATGCCGGCTTTCCCCTCCAGCCCACCCTGACCTGTATCACCATGCCACCACAATCCTGCTACAAAGCACTTTGAGCACTGTGCATTTATTGTCATGAGCTAAGCCCCAATGTTTAGTGCTGCTAGCCAGTTTTAGTGCAAGCCACACCAGAGGAAACATGACCTTTCTTAGTGCTAGCAGATACAGTGCCCTCCATAATGTTTGGGACAAAGACACTTTTCTCCTTTATTTTCCCCTGCGTTCCACAGTTTTAAATTTATAATCAAACAATTCACATGTAAAGTGCACATTTCAGATTTTATTCAAGGTTATTTGAATCTCTGCATGCCACCTCAGGATACACATTTTTTTAAACAATTCCTCTCCTCCTATTTTGGTACAACCAGGTAGAAACATAGTCAGTGCAAGTTTATCCCTTAAATATGCTCTTAAATGAAAATTTAAAAAAAAAGAGTATTATGTGGTATAACATATTTATTCCCCAATTGCTCAAATGACATCTTCAACGTTTTTCAATTCCCTTACGTGACCAAATATTCAAAAACTGATTATCCCTTGAAAAAGCTACAAGGGGATTTTGAATCAATGGCATTTTAGGTGATATAGACCCTCTTACACCAATCTCATCTTTTATATTATTCCAAAAATTAAACAAATGTTTCAAAATAGTGTCCCTTATAGCAACCATCAATTTTGGTTGCCACCCATGTATAAATTCTTCTAGTCTCCTCTCTCCAACCTTATTCAGTTTTATATTAACCCATGCCGGCTTTTCATTTTCAAAAAAGGGAAGCAAGGAATCTCATTTATGCCGCTCAATAATAATTTCTATAATTAGGAAGCTGTAGACCTCCAAGTTTACATTTCTCTGGAGAGACTCTTGACATTTTTACCTTGCCATAAAAATATCCTTATTTGTTTATTTTATTCTTGTATTTTTTTTGAGGTATTAAAATAGGTAATGTTTGAAAAAGATATCTATTGTCGGAAATACATTCATTTTCATACATTTAACTCTTCCAACTAATGTTATAGGTAAATTTATCAATTTTTTCAAATCTCCTTCAATCTTTTTAAGTAAAGATAAATAATTCAATTATATAAATTCTTCAAATTTCTACCTGTACGAATACCTAAATATTTAATACTCTCTTTTGGCCACATGAACTGAGTATCCCTTTGACAGTGAGTCTAATCACTTTCCATTAAGGGCAAAATTTCACTTTTATCCCAATTTATTTTATAACCCCAAAATTTTCCATATTCTTCCAATTGTATTCAAAGTTGTATCCCTTGGAAAAAATTATGTATAATTTGAGAAATAAGTATTCTATGTTCATACAAATTTGGTACCTGTATGCCAAAATAATGGGATTAAATTTGTAATGATATCCTTCCTATGCACCTAAACCTTTAAATTCTCCTCTGACTAGTTATGAAAAGTTTCGAGATGATGCTTCTCCATGCAATCCAAAAATTATTTCAATTTCTTTCTTTTTTCTTTTCTTTTTATACTTATAGTTTTATAGTATCTATATTATATATATTTTTGAGGGGGTTTGGATGGTGTGGGGTTTGTAGGATGAGGTGAAATCTATCATGTATGCAATTTTATTTTGGTTCTTTGAAATCTGTATTATTATATAAATGTTATCACTACAGGTAAAAACATTTTTAAATAAAATATTTAATAAAAGGTTATTCGTATACATTTTGGTTTGACCATGTAAAAATTACAGCACTTTTTATACATAGTCCACTCCTTTCAGAGCACCATAATATTTGGGACATTTGGCTTCACAGGTGTTTGTGATTACTCAGGTACTTTTAATTGCTTCATTGGTGCAGGTATAAGAGAGCTAGGCTTGCTTCTAAGCTTTTGATCACATTTTAAAATTTGTCATCAAACAATTCACATGTGATTAAAGTGCACATTACAGATTTTATTAAAGGGTATTTGTATACATTTTTGTTTAACCAAGTAGAAATTACCAGCACTTCATGTAACTTGACTACAGGAGGATTAAAGTTAATGCTACAACTACCACAAAACACTAGTTGGATTCTACCTAGAGTATAACATTTAGCTACAAAAGCAGCAATTTAGACAGCTTCTCTGGCAAGAGAAATCAATGTACATTTCAGGTTGATGACCTGAAACATCAACCCTTTTCTCTTTCTATTTTTAACATTTATTATTTTAATTCATTTTCTAATATCTCCCAAATTTTGCCTTTGGAATTCTGTAGCCAGTTCTGAACAAACTTCTATAGATAATATGCTAACCTTGAGTGCAATACACATACGTATTTGCCACAATGGTGTTCATGGTCTCTAAGGTTACTAGGGGAGATTTACAGAAACAAGCTTTGTATTCATTAGAATTTAAAAATTAAGGGTTAATGATTGAAAATTTTTCATATATCAAGGGGAGATATACTGTATTAGGAGAAATAGTTCTGAATTTTGTGTAACTTTAAGACCTTGAGCTAGAGCTGTCAGATATTAAGTTGGGAAATAGTTTATGGTCAAAGTGAAATAGAAAATTGGAAGCTTCTTGTGGAAAAAGATGTTTCATCCATTTTTTATGTTAATTGTGATTGGTAGATTTCTGAGACCACAGATATTAAGGGATATGAATAAAATGTTGGAAGATGAAGAGAGAGTGAAAATTAGATGCCCACACATTCCTATTCAGAGAGAATGTTAACGTCATTGTAGGTCTAGTTTCATTCTTAGTTTAAATGACTCCATTACAGAACTTGAGTTATTTTTGAACCAAGGTTTGTAATGACTGCTGTCCTCAGAAGACTTCATAAGCAGAAATACAGAGGCCTCACTTGTTAGCCACAGAAAGGATGGCCAGATTATAATTTGCCAAGGAGCATTTAAAAGACCCTGGAAAAGAGTCTTGTGGACAGATAAGATCAAGATTAACCTGTATCAGAGTATGGCAAGAGCAAAGTGTGGAGGCGTAAAGAACTGCCCAAGATCCAAAGCATACCACCTTTGTCATGGTTTGCATTTTGCAGTGTAGCCTCTGTATTTCTATTAATTAAGTCTTCTGAGGTCAGTAGTCTTTGACACATCTACACCTGCCTCCCGAAGAATGTTTCTTATCTGTTGGAAAGGTGTTTGGAGATATTTCTTCATTATGATGAGAATTCTTCCATCATCAGCGGTGGAGGGCTTCCTTGACCAACAATCCCTTTTCAGTGACTGAGCTCATCAGTTCGCACTTTCTTTTTAATGATTTTGGTCATCTTAAGGTTTAGCCAATGTCTGTTACTGTTCTATTCTTATTTTTCAGCTTCATGATGGTTTCTTTGACTTTTATTGGCACAACTCTGGTCCTCATGTTGAAAAATGGCAACTACAGGCTCCAAAGGTGATCAAAAGCTTAAGAGAAAGCCTAGCTCTTTCATACCTGCACCAATGAAGAAACTAAACATACCTGAATAATCACAAACACCTGTGAAGTTAAATGTCCCAAACATTATGGTGCCCTGAAATAGGAGAACTATGCATAAAAAGTGCTGCAATTTCTACACGGTCAAACCAAAATGTGCACAAATACCCTTTGATGAAAGCTGGAAGATTCACTTAATCACGTGAATTGTTTGATTACAATTTTAAAACTGTGGATCACAGGGGCAAATAAAGGAAAAATGTGTTTTGGTCCCAAACATTATGGAGGGTACTGTAGGCTAGCATTACATCAGACTTCCTGATTATTTTCTGCACCTATTCTTTATTCATTAATAATTCCTTCAGATAACCACATCTCTTGCCATGTTGAAGTCCATTAACCACAGTTTTCCCTATTCACTCAATCTGTTTATGTCTGCAGAATAGATTATTGGCACAACTCATTGAACCTACTGTGTTTACAATGACACATATCTTTCAAGTCATTGATAAACTTGGTCATGTGTCTTTCTACATCGTTGTCTAATTTACTTAAAGATACAGTCTCAACTTAGATCTTTGTGGTAAAAACAGAAATGCTGGAAGAGCTCAGCAGGTCTCGCAGCATCTGTACAGGTAAGGATATGTAACTGACATTTCAGGCCTGAGCACCACTCGTACCTTAATGATGGGCTCAGGCCCAAATCATCGGTTATACAATATATCGTTACCTCCTATGGACACTATGAGACCTGCTAAGTACCTCCAGCATTTCTGTATTTTTATACAAAGAACACAGCATCTGCAGACTTTCAAGTTTCACTTAGATCTTGGTGGGATACCAATAAAATAATCTGCAATTCTTGCTATTCTTTGTAGCTGGTGGTTATCTAATTTCCTAGTCAGGTCAAAACTTTAGCGCGAGTCAACAATCTCTTATCAGGAACTTAGTTAAAAGCTATTTCGAAGGCTATATTGTTAACATTCATTATGTGCAACATTTTTGTCACCTCTTCCAAAAAATCAAATGGGATTCAGTGGACGTGACTTATTCTTTAAAAGTCCATACAGCCTTTATCAAATTAACTGAATGTTTTCAAGGTATTCGGACATTCTATCATTAATTACAGATGCCACTAAAATTTCCTGACCACATCGGCAAAGCTAATTATAATTTCCTGAATTCTCTCTCTCTCTCTCTCTCTCTCTCTCTCTCTCTCTGTCTCTCTCTCTCTCTCCCTCACCCTTCTTTAAATAGCAGAGTGACATGTGCAATTTTCCAATCTAAAGGAATAATCAGAATGGAAAGAACTTCAGAAAATTATAATTAGGGCATCTGTAATGTTCTCAACTACTTCCTTTAAAACCCTGGGATGGAAGCTATTTGGTCATGAAGATTTGTCACTCTTCAGTGCCATGATTTTTTTCAATTACGGTTAGTTTGATTACAGTAATTTTGGTGAGTTCCTGTCCTTAACTCAAGGTGCAGGTGTAGCTAAATTTCAATCATTCATAAAATGACACTGTAATTCCGAGAATGTTGTTGGGAATGAGGATCCTAAACCAAGGACAAGGGCCATGATGCTGCAGAAGCTGCACAACTAGTTGCCATAGTGAAGTCGGTTGAAGTCAATGGAGCTGAGTGTGAGGGTGGGAATAATTGATAGCTGATACTCTTTTTTTTTAATTTTTTTATTTTTCACACCATAAACCACATTGATCAAGATACATACATTTTCCTTTTCAAATATATACAGTGTCATTTTCTCCCCCCCCCCTCTTCCCATCCCACCCTCCCTACCTCCCCTCCCATTCATTTAAAGTACAGAATCTAAGATACATTAAACCAGTCAAACAATGATGTCACTCAATAAAAATAAACAAGAAATTCCACTGAGTCAATTCTTTTCATTTCCTTCTCCTTCTGTCATTTTAGGTGGTAGATGTCCCCGGTAGGTTTTCTCTATTGTGTTTCATGTATGGCTCCCATATTTGATCAAATATTGCAATATTATTTCTTAAATTATATGTTATTTTTTCTAATGGAATACATTTATTCATTTCTATATACCATTGTTGTATTCTCAAGTTATCTTCTAATTTCCAGGCTGACATAATACATTTTTTTGCTACAGCTAGGACTATCCTAACAAATCTTTTTTGTGCACCATCCAAATCAAGTCCAAATTCTTTGTTTTTTATGTTACTTAGGAGGAAGATTTCTGGGTTTTTTGGTATATTGCTTTCTGTAATTTTATTTAATATCTGGTTTAGATCTTCCCAAAATTTTTTCACTTTCTCACACGTCCAGATTGCATGAATTGTTGTTCCCATTTCTTTTTTACAACGAAAACATCTATCAGATACTGTTGGGTCCCATTTATTTAACTTTTGAGGTGTAATGTATAGCCTGTGTATCCAGTTATATTGTATCATACGTAACCTCGTGTTTATTGTATTGTAAGTTCCTCAACATGATTATCCAACTGCACGAAAACCAACAAGGTCGGGTCAGATACAGCAATGAGCTCTCTGAACCCTTCTCCATTAACAATAGCGTGAAGCAAGGCTGTGTTCTCGCACCAACCCTCTTTTCAATCTTCTTCAGCATGATGCTGAACCAAGCCATGAAAGACCCCAACAATGAAGACGCTGTTTACATCCGGTACCGCACGGATGGCAGTCTCTTCAATCTGAGGCGCCTGCAAGCTCACACCAAGACACAAGAGAAACTTGTCCGTGAACTACTCTTTGCAGATGATGCCGCTTTAGTTGCCCATTCAGAGCCAGCTCTTCAGCGCTTGATGTCCTGCTTTGCGGAAACTGCCAAAATGTTTGGCCTGGAAGTCAGCCTGAAGAAAACTGAGGTCCTCCATCAGCCAGCTCCCCACCATGACTACCAGCCCCCCCACATCTCCATCGGGCACACAAAACTCAAAACGGTCAACCAGTTTACCTATCTCGGCTGCACCATTTCATCAGATGCAAGAATCGACAATGAGATAGACAACAGACTCGCCAAGGCAAATAGCGCCTTTGGAAGACTACACAAAAGAGTCTGGAAAAACAACCAACTGAAAAACCTCACAAAGATAAGCGTATACAGAGCCGTTGTCATACCCACACTCCTGTTCGGCTCCGAATCATGGGTCCTCTACCGGCACCACCTACGGCTCCTAGAACGCTTCCACCAGCGTTGTCTCCGCTCCATCCTCAACATCCATTGGAGCGCTTACACCCCTAACGTCGAAGTACTCGAGATGGCAGAGGTCGACAGCATCGAGTCCACGCTGCTGAAGATCCAGCTGCGCTGGATGGGTCACGTCTCCAGAATGGAGGACCATCGCCTTCCCAAGATCGTGTTATATGGCGAGCTCTCCACTGGCCACCGTGACAGAGGTGCACCAAAGAAAAGGTACAAGGACTGCCTAAAGAAATCTCTTGGTGCCTGCCACATTGACCACCGCCAGTGGGCTGATAACGCCTCAAACCGTGCATCTTGGCGCCTCACAGTTTGGCGGGCAGCAACCTCCTTTGAAGAAGACCGCAGAGCCCACCTCACTGACAAAAGGCAAAGGAGGAAAAACCCAACACCCAACCCCAACCAACCAATTTTCCCTTGCAACCGCTGCAATCGTGTCTGCCTGTCCCGCATCGGACTTGTCAGCCACAAACGAGCCTGCAGCTGACGTGGACTTTTTACCCCCTCCATAAATCTTCGTCCGCGAAGCCAAGCCAAAGATAGTTCCAGAGCACAACCTCCCATGTTTCCTTCTTTATCTTTATGTTTAAATCTTGTTCCCATTTTTGTTTAGTTTTACCATTTGTTTCCTCATTCTCCTTTTCTTGCAGTTTAATATACATATTTGTTATAAATTTTTTGATTATCATTGTATCTGTAATCACATATTCAAAGTTACTTCCCTCTGGTAAACTCAGACTGCTTCCTAATTTGTCCTTCAAGTAGGATCTCAGTTGTAGTATGCCAACACTGTATCTTGAGTTATATTATATTTATCCTTCATTTGTTCAAAGGATAGTAATTTATTTCCTGAAAAACAATTTTCTATTCTTTTGATCCCTTTTTTCTCCCATTCTCTAAAGGAAAGGTTATCTATTGTAAAAGGGATTAACTGATTTTGCGTCAGTATTAGTTTTGGTAATTGGTAATTTGTTTTATTCCTTTCTACATGAATCTTCTTCCAAATATTGAGCAGATGATGTAATACTGGAGAACTCCTACGTTGTACCAATTTTTCATCCCATTTATATAATATATGTTCAGGTATCTTCTCCCCTATTTTATCTAGTTCTAATCTAGTCCAATCTGGCTTTTCCCTTGTTTGATAAAAATCTGATAGGTCTCTTAATTGTGTGGCTCTATAATAATTTTTAAAGTTTGGCAGTTGTAAGCCTCCTTGTTTATACCATTCTGTTAATTTATCTAGTGCTATCCTCGGTTTCCCCCCTTTCCATAAAAATTTCCTTATTATTTTCTTTAACTCCTTGAAGAATTTCTCCATCAAGTGTATTGGCAATGCCTGAAATAGATATTGTATCCTTGGGAAAATGTTCATTTTAATACAGTTTATCCTTCCTATTAGTGTTAGTGGTAAATCTTTCCAATGCTCTAAGTTGTCCTGTAATTTTTTCTTTAGTGGATAATAATTGAGTTTATATAGATGGCCGAGGTTTTTATTTATTTGTATACCTAGGTATCTTATTGCTTGCATTTGCCATCTGAATGGTGATTCTTTCTTAAATTTTGAGAAATCTGCATTATTCATTGGCATTGCTTCACTTTTATTTGCATTAATCTTGTAACCCGACACTTCTCCATATTCCTTCAATTTCTTATGTAATTCTTTTATTGATAATTCTGGTTCTGTTAAGTATACTATAACGTCATCTGCAAATAAACTGATTTTATATTCCTTGTCTTTTATTTTTATCCCTTTTATTTTATTTTCTGTTCTTATCAATTCTGCTAGTGGTTCTATAGCTAATGCGAACAATAAGGGTGATAGTGGGCATCCCTGCCATGTTGACCTGCTTAAGTTAAATTGCTTTGATATATATCCATTTACTGTCACTTTCGCCAATGGCCCCTTATATAATGCTTTAATCCAATTAATATACTTCTCTGGTAAACTGAATTTTTGTAATACTTTGAATAAATAATTCTATTCTACTTTGTCAAAGGCCTTCTCTGCGTCTAAAGCAACTGCTACTGTTGGAGCTTTATTCCCTTCTACTGCATGAATTAAGTTAATAAATTTACAAATATTGTCTGTGGTTCGTCTTTTTTTAATAAATCCAGTTTGGTCTAGTTTTACTATTTTAGGTACATAGTCGGCTAATCTGTTTGCTAATAGTTTAGCTATTATCTTATAATCTGTGTTAAGTAAAGATATTGGTCTATATGACGCTAGGTGCGAGTGGATCTTTCCCTGTCTTTGGTATTACTGTAATTATTGCTGTTTTGCATGAATCTGGTATGCTTTGTGTTTTATCAATTTGGTTGATTACTTCCAGGAGGGGAGGAATTAATAAATCTTTAAATGTTTTATAAAATTCTATTGGGAATCCATCCTCTCCTGGTGTTTTATTATTTGGTAGTTTTTTAATTATCTCTTGTATTTCTACTATTTCAAATGGTTCTGTTAATTTATTTTGTTCCTCTATTTGTAATTTTGGTAGTTCAATTTTAGTTAAAAATTCATCTATTTTGTCTTCTTTCCCTTCGTTTTCAGTTTGGTATAATTGTTCGTAGAATTCTCTGAAGTTTTCATTAATCTCCGTTGGATTATATGTAATTTGTTTGTCTTTTTTCCTTGATGCCAATACCATTCTCTTAGTTTGTTCTGTCTTAAGCTGCCATGCTAGAATTTTGTGTGTTTTTTCTCCTAGTTCATAATATTTCTGTTTTGTCTTCATTATGTTCTTCTCCACCTTACATGTTTGTAGTGTTTCATATTTTATTTTTTTATCTGTCAATTCTCTTCTTTTAGTTGTGTCTTCCTTCATTGCTAATTCTTTTTCTATATTTGCTATTTCCCTTTCCAACTGCTCTGTTTCCTGATTGTAATCCTTCATCTTGGTTACATAACTTATTATTTGCCCTCTGATGAACGCTTTCATTGCGTCCCATAGTATAAACTTATCTTTCACTGATTCCGTATTTATTTCAAAGTACATTTTAATTTGTCTTTCAATGAATTCTCTAAAATCCTGCCTTTTAAGTAGCATGGAGTTTAATCTCCATCTATATATTTTTGGAGGGATGTCCTCTAACTTTATTGTCAATATCAGGGGTGAGTGGTCCGATAATATTCTAGCTTTATATTCTGCTTTTCTTAGTCTATCTTGCATACGAGCTGATAACAAAAATAGGTCTATTCTTGAGTATGTTTTATGTCTACCCGAATAATATGAATATTCCTTTTCCTTTGGGTGTTGTTTCCTCCATATATCCAAAAGTTGCATTTCTTGCATCGATTTCATTATAAATGTGGTTACTTTGTTCTTTCTGGTAATTTTTTTCCCAGTTTTATCCATATTTGAATCCAAATTAAGGTTGAAATCCCCTCCTATTAGTATGTTCCCTTGCGTGTCTGCTATCTTCAAAAAAGTATCTCGCATAAATTTTTGATCTTCTTCGTTAGGTGAATATACATTGAGTAAATTCCAAAACTTCGAATATATCTGACATTTTATCATTACATATCTCCCTGCTGGATCTATTATTTCCTCTTCTATTTTAATTGGTACATTTTTACTGATTAATATAGCTACTCCTCTAGCTTTTGAATTATATGACGCTGCTGTTACATGTCCTACCCAATCTCTCTTTAATTTCTTGTGCTCCATTTCAGTTAAATGTGTTTCTTGCATGAATGCTATATCAATTTTTTTCTTTTTTCGGTAAATGTAGCAGTTTCTTCCTTTTTGGTTATGTATTCCATTAATATTTAAAGTCATATAGTTCAATGTAGCCATTTCATACTTTGTTTATCTTTCCTTTCCGTTTCCTCATCATCACCTTTCCTTCTTATCCATTTCTGCTTTCTTGTTTTGAACACTTTATAAGACAACATTCCTAAAACATCAAACATTTCCCTTATTCTCCAATCTAAAATTTCTTTAACCCCATTATCCCCTCCCCTTCCTGAGTTGCCCTTTATCCCTTGTCGGGCAACCACATCTCCCCTCTCCATTTGGATTTGCGAATTCACTCGCAAGCGTCAACTGATTTCGCAGTGACCGTAACTCCTCCCCACCCAGCCCCCCAGAAAAGATTTCAATTTTCATATATAACAAAGGTCACTCTCTTAATTCCTTCCTTACTTCCTCTCTTCCCTTTCATTCCCTTATTAATTCTTATCTATACTCTATATATTTTCCTTTAAATACGGATACACTCATGTACACACATATATGCATACACACCTATATATATATACCCATATACATATAGTTCGTGGTCATTTTTACTCTCGTTACATGTCTTCATCTCTCTGCCTGTTTTGTAGTTGTTCTGCAAATTTTCATGCTTCCTCCGGATCTGAGAATAGTCTGTTTTGCTGCCCTGGATTAACTATTTTAATTACCGCTGGGTACTTTAGCATAAATTTATATCCTTTTTTCCATAGGATCGTTTTTGCTGTATTAAACTCCTTTCTCTTCTTCAGGAGTTCAAAACTTATGTCTGGATAGAAAAAATTTTTTTGACCTTTGTATTCCAGTGGCTTTTTGTCTTCTCTTATTTTCTTCATTGCTTTCTCCAATATATTTTCTCTTGTTGTATATCTTAAGAATTTTAATAAAATGGATCTTGGTTTTTGCTGTGGCTGTGGTTTCGGGGCTAATGTTCTATGTGCCCTTTCTATTTCCATTTCTTCCTGTAATTCTGGTCTTCCTAGGACCCTGGGGATCCAATCTTTTATAAATTCTCTCATATTCTTGCCTTCTTCATCTTCCTTAAGGCCCACTATCTTTATATTATTTCTTCTATTATAATTTTCCATTATATCTATCTTCTGAGCTAACAGCTCTTGTGTCTCTTTAACTTTTTAATTAGATTCTTCTAATTTCTCTTTTAAGTCCTCTACTTCCATTTCTACGGCTGTTTCTCGTTCTTCCACCTTGTCCACTCTTTTTCCTATATCTGACATGACCATCTCTATTCTATTCATTTTTTCTTCTGCACTTTTAATTCTTCTTTTTATTTCACTAAATTCTTGTAATTGCCATTCTTTTACTGATTCCATATATTCTTTCCCTTCTTCTTCCATTTCTCCATGTTCTTCTTCTTCTTCTTCCTCTGGGTTGGTCATCTGTTGTTTCCTAGTTTTCTTTTTACGCTCTTCTTTCTTGTTCTCGTTGTTTTCTGTGTTCTCTTCCTGTTGTTGTGTTGCAGCTATCATCCTCAGCTGTGGAGATCGACTCCTCAGCTGGTCCCCCCTCGCGTCAGTGTTTTTTTTTTCATGTGCATGCGCAGTTGCGCACTTTTACTTGGCTCCGCGAGCTATTTTTGTAGTCCCGAGCTCAGGACTTCCACTGACCTGAGGGAGCGGGCTTCTCTCTCTGCGGCGGGCCTCCTCGGACAGGTAAGGCCTTCACCTTCTTCTTCCAATGTTCTTTCTTCTTCTCTTCTTACCGTTGCTTTCGACTTTTCTTTCTTCGCTGCCATTTTCTTCCCACCTTTACTTTCACTTTGTTTTAATTTTTATTCTTGTCCCTTTGTGTTTTGTGTATTTTTTTAAATCTTTTTCGGAGAGGGCTGGAGTTCCCTGACCGGCCACTACTCCATCACGTGACTCCTCCCATAGCTGATACTCTTAAATGCAGATCATTCAAGTAACTAAAGACAAATTTCTTTCACTTTGGCAAACACCAATGTGAATGAACCAAAATAATGATTCTGTATGTGTAGAGCTCATCGAAAGAATCAAAGACTTGTTGATCCAAACCAAGGCTTTTATTAGCAAAAGACAGGAGCTCTTCACAGGTGGCCGACCAGTCCGGAATGATCCGACCTGGCTAGGGACACAATCCTTTTAGGCTCAGACAGTAGGCGTGGCTAAGCTCTCAGCCAATCGCTGTAAGCACAGTCTAGATACTGAAACTATATACACTATATACATTGGTGATAGATCTGTACTATCACAGTATGCTATTCCAATTCTAAATTATTCTCTAGCTTCAATTCAGACCAGTTTACATGCACTCTAAGGTTGTTTAATGATCTTTAACATGACATGTTATTGAAGGACTTCTGAAAGTCCAAATAAATAGTCAACAGGTTTCCCCTCATCACTTCTGATTATTACAACATCAAAACATTATTAGCAAATTAGTTCAAACATGATTTTTGTTTCATAAATCCATGTTGACTGTAATTACTTTGTAAGTGCACTCTTTATCAGTGCCTTTAATAATAGATGCCAACATTTTCCCTTCTACTGATTGGGCCAATAATAAATATATCATTAAGTAAAATATATATATAGATATATCATTAAGGATAAAGTCTGTAATGACTAGGCTTACTCAAAACAGCTGTGGGCGAGTGTATCCCCACCAAATTGTTCAGAATTTTCCCTGTTCAGAATCCCTGGATGAACAATGAGATCCGGAACCTGCTGAGAGCCAGATCACAGGAATACAAGTCTAGAGGAGATCCAGGTCACTACACAAAGGGCAGGTACAACCTACGAAAAGCTATCTCTTGGGCGGAGGAGATTCCAAATGAAAGTGGAAACAATGAAGGATATCCGACAGCTGTGGCAGGGTCTTAATGACATAAACTGCTGCAAAACCAAATCCGGTAGGAGACAGAAAACCTTCACTTCCACATTAACTCAATGCCTTCTACACCCTATTCGACCACCAAAAAAAGGAAGAGACACTACACATCCCAAAGACCCCCAATGAACCTCCACTGTCAGTATCCGAGAATGAAGTGCGGGCTCCATTCAGGAGGGTGAATCCAAATGAAAGCATTAGGTCTGGACGGAGTTTCCAGCCGAGTACTGAAAACCTGTGCTGACCAACTTACAAGTGTATTCATGAATATCTTCAATATCTCTCTTTGGCAGGTTGTAGTATCCACCTGTTTCAAACTGGCCTCAATCATGCTGGTCCCAAAGATGAGTGTGGTATCTTACCTAAATGACTAATGACCTGTGGCTCTCACATCCACAGTGATGAAGTGTTTTGAGAGGTTGGTGTTGAAGCTCCTGTCTGGCCAGTGACATGGATCTGTTCCAATTTGCCTACTGCAGCAAAGGGTTTATGGCAGACTCCATCTGCAAGGATTTACTCAAAACCCTGGAGCACCTATACAGCAAAGACACATACACCAGAATCCCTTCAAAACTAATCAGCAAACTCCAAGACCTGGGCTTCAATACCCCATGGTGTAATTCAATGCTTGATTTCCAGACCAAATCCCAATCAGTGCAGATTGGCAAGAACATCTCCTCCATAATCTCCATCAGTACTGGAGCACCACAGAGCTGCATACTTAGCTCCCTGCTCTATTCACTTTAAATCTATGACTGTGTGGCTTGGTACAACAATAACACCATCTGCAAATTTGCTGACAATACTCCGGTAGTGGGTTACATAAAAAAGACCAAAGTGTAATCTACAGAATGGAGATTGAAAACTTGGCTGAATGGTGCACCAACAACAACCTTGCACTCAATGTCAAGTAGAGTGTGGTAAACTGCCAAAATCACTACTGACCAGTGGTACTCACATCCTCAGTGATGAAATGTTTTGAGAGGACGGTGTTGAAGCATATCTGCTCATGACTGAGATTGGCCTACCAAAGGGAAAGGTCTACGGAAGATGCCATCGCACTGGCTCTACCTAAAACCCTGGAACACCTAGACAGCAAAGATGGATTCACCAGGATGCTCTTTATTGACTACAATTCAACATTCAAAATCCCTAGCAAACTCCAGACCTGGGCCTCAGTACCCCATTGTGCAATTGGATCCTGGATTTCCTCTCCTTCACAACATCTCCTCCATAATCTCCAACAGCACTGGAACACCACAGGGCTGTAAACTTAACGCCCTGCACTACTCACTTTATGTCTACGACTGTGTGGCTCGCTACAAATTTGCAGATGATACCATGAAAGTGGTTTGTATAAAAGGAGGCGATGAGTTAGCAAACAGGAGAGATTGAAAAATTGGCAGAAAAGTGCTCTAAATATAACCTTGCCCTCAGTGTCATCAAAACAAAGGATATGATTGTGGACTTCAGGAGGGGAAATCCTCCTGTACTATCTGGTGACCATTGGGGGATCAGAGGTGAAGAGGTGAGCAAATTTAAATTCCTGGAAAACACTTTCCTGGACCCCCACACACAAATGTTGTTGTGAAAAAAGCATGCTGGTGCCTTTACTTTCTCAGGAGTTGGCAGAGGTCTGAAATGATATTGGAAACCTTAGCAAACTTCACCAGATTGTAGTGACCTGGGATTCACTAGAGGTGTCCTGTACTGACGACTGGTCCTGCCTCCTGCCTCCTCCCCCCGGGGACTTGTATATAACCCCGGTTTCCCGCCTAAACCCTGAACCCCTCTGAAGCCTGTTCATGAACTCTATCTGTGTTTTAAACTAATAAAAGCATTAGTTCTCCCTTCAGTCGAGTGTGAATTTTTATCTATGCTACAATTTTAGTAGCTTACAAACAAGGAGGGAGCCGTTGCTCAAGTCCGGTATGCTGTTAATAGACCCCCAGTCCCTGATATGGCTGAGGAGTTCGCATATTGGCTAGACTGCTTCCAAGCCTACCTGAACGCGACCAGGGATGTCTTCCACACAGATGAGCTCTGGAGGTCGGCGCTCATCTCAAGGGTAGGGACGAAGGGGTACGCAGTCGTCCAAGACTGCCCAAAGTATGAGGCCGCTGTCAAGATGCTGAAGGCATACTATATGAAGGCCCCGAACGAGGTCCTAGCGAGGCACCGGCTTGCCCTACGCCACCAATGGCCTGGAGACTCAATTGATGATTACCTGCTGGATCTGCGGACACTGGCTAAGAAGTGCAGGTATGAGGCCACTTTGGGCCACGCCAGGAAGATGAACAGGACCGGGAAACCCTAGTCGCAGGGGTCTGCTCGAGGTACGTGAGGCAGAGACTGCTTGGGTCAGGAAGGAAGGACCTTACTAGCCACGTCAAGCTGGCCAAATCACTGGAACAGGCCAGTCTCAAAAACAATGACCTTGAGGCCACCGAACCTCCAAGGACCAGCTGCTCCTGCTACAGTGGCCCCCGCTCTAACAGCTGCTGCTTCCCAAGCCCAGGAGTGCTTTATCTGTGGCAAGGGACAGCACTCCCATGCCAGCTGCCCGGCCAAAGACTCGGCATGCTCCAGCTGTGGGAAAAAGGGACATTGGGCAAGGGTCTGCCGCACGAAGGGAGGTCTGGGGAAGTCCATGCCCTGTACCGCTCCTGGATCCAATTCCAGCCTCAAGCCATCTGCCCTGGACTCACCTGAGATTACCTGCTGCGCAACAAGCCACCTATGGAAAAGGCATGAAAAGGCCCAGCAGCCATCTTACTTACCACAAGGTTGGCACCATCTTACTTACACAGGTCAATTGAGGATGAAGGGGGCCACTTGAGGGAAAAACACGGTGTTTCTGGCAACCTGGTATTGCTGGTCCTCGACCAGAATAGACTTCACCAGCTCAGCAACTCGATGGTGATGGTGAAGGTAAATGGACATTCAACCAAGTGCCTGTGAGTCATGGACTCACAGACTGTGCAAAAATATAACTTAAAAATGTACCCCTCTAATTATCGAATCTTCCTAGTGTCCCAGTCCCATTCAGAGCGTATACATTATATAGTTCATCTGTAATTTGAAGGGGGGAATTTTGAAAATTTTGCATGTACATTTTAGATGAATTGTCTGCTCCAGTATTGTTGGATCTGGAGTTCCTGTGTCACCTTAAAAGCATGTCCTTGGAGTTTTCTGGTCCCCTTCCCTCGGTAACAGTTCGGAACGGAGGGCCCTCAAAACCAGAACCCTCTTGCAGCCTCTCCACGCTGAACATTTGACCCCCCCCCCCCCCCCCACTGCCCCTGTTCTGCTGACTGTAAGCCCATTGCCACCAAGAGCAGGAGGTACAGTGCGGGAGACAGGGAGTTTATAAAGACGGTGACCCAGCATTTGTGGGAGGAGGGGATCAGCAAGCTTAGCACCAGCCCATGGAGAGCACGTGGTGGTCGTAAAGTGGGAAAACAAGTCCAGGTTAGTGATTGATTATAGCCAAACTATTAACAAATACACACTCCTGGATGCATATCCCCTCCCTCGCATTTTGGACATGGTGAACAATATCGCGCAGTATCGGGTCTGTTCGACCATCGACCTGAAAGCTGCCTATCACCACCTGCCAATCCATTCTGAGGACCACCCATACACAGCATTTGAGGCTAACAGTCGACTATCAGTTCCGGAGGGTCCCTTTTGGTATTACCAATGGGGTGTCTATTTTCCAGCAGCAAATGGACAGGATGGTGGATGTGTATGGGTTGAAGGCTACCTTCCCCTACCTCAACAATGTCACCATCTGTGGCCACACCATGGAAGACCATGATACCAATCTCCAGAGCTTTCTCCACGCGGCAAGAGACCTGAATCTCACTTACAATTCTGACAAATGTGTATTCAGGACTACACGACTGGCTATCCTTGGCTACGTGGTGGAGAATGGCGTCATTGGCCCTGACCCTGATAGGATGTACCCATTGTTAGAGCTTCTCCTCCTCTGAACCACTAAGATTTTGAGGAGGTGCCAGGGGTTTTTCTCATATTATGCCCAGTGGGTCCCCTCAATACGCCGACAAGGTTCGTCCCCTCTTAAAGGCCACCACTTTCACCCTTTCGGCTGAAGCCCAAACAGTTTTTAATTACCTCCGAAGTTAGATTGCGAAAGCCACCATGCACGCAGTGGATGAAAATGTTCCTTTCCTAGTGGAAAGTGATGCTTTGGACATAGCCCTGGCCACTACTCTCAATCAGGTGGACATGCCGATTGCCTTTTTCTCACGGACGCTTCAAGCCACAAGCTCCGAAACCCATCTGTGGAAAAGGAGGTTCAGGCCATTGTAGAAGCCGTAAGACACTGGAGGCACTACCTGGCTGGTAGAAGATTTACGCTCCTCACGGACTAGCGCTCTGTTGCATTCATGTTCAGCAACACCAAGAGGGGCAAAATCAAAAATGACAAAATTGCTAGGTGGAGGATCAAACTCTCCACCTACAGTTTTGACATCGCCTACCGGCCAGGGGGCCTTTAATGACGCTCCAGATGCTTTGTCATGAATGGGAACATCTACTTTCTCTCATCATCGACAAGTACTCCTGCTTCCCGTTCACCATCCCTTGCCCATACACATCCGTCTCGTCTGATATGAAGGCCCTAGACTCTATTTTCACCCTGTTCAGGTATCCTGGCTATATTCATAGTGACCGGGGCTCAGCAACAGTACCTGTTGGTGAGGGGCAGTTACAATCCCTGGGGGAATGAGCAGGTTGAAACAGAGAACGCCACGATCTGGAAGGCTGTCAAACTTTCCCTGAATCAAAAAGGCCTTCCAGACTTACGCTGGCAGGATGTCCTCCCCATCACACTCCACTCAATTCAGTCGCTACTCTGCACTGCAACCAATGCTACTCCTCATTAGCTCATGTTTACATTCGACTAAAGGTCGACATCAGGAACTACACTCCCAGCCTGGCTCACTAGTCCTGGTCCGGTCCTTCTCAAGAAGCATGTGAGGAGAAGCAAGTCTGTCCCCCCTGGTGGAAAGGGTGAAACTGCTCCATGCCAACCCCATGTATGCCTACATGGAGTACCCAGATGGCAGGGAGGACACCGTCTCCATCAGGGACCTCGCACCCACCAGAACAGGGGATCCATTGCCTCAGATGCCCCATGAGCTACCGAGATTTTTCTGCCCACCTCCACTCAAGGCCTCAGGGGTCCCAGTTCAGGAGGAGAATGAACCCCCCTCTATCGTCAAACTGGAACCCCAGCCCACTACCCTTCCATCACAGACAGACCAGGAGACCCAAGGAGCCCAAGGCCCCCCGGTTCTAAGGCGCTCCACTAGGATCTCCAGACCCCTGGACCGCCTGAATCTGTAAACAGTGTTGTAATTATTTCTCTTCTGTGTCTATTACCGGCTTCTGGTCCTTGATTTCTTCATCCACAGACCATTAATTCTGAAGGAAGGAGTGAATGTAGTGAACTGGGATTCACTAGAAGTGTGCTGTACTGATGACTGGTCCCGCCTTTCGTCTTCTCCCTCCGGGGGCCCGTATATAACCCTGGTTTCCCATCTAAACCCTGAACCCTTCTGAAGCCTGTGCATGAACCCAACCTGTGTGGTAAACTAATAAAAGCATTAGTTCTCCCTCCAGTTGAGTGAGAGCTTTTATCTACATTACACAGATGTAGTGGAAAGTGTGCTGATCTACTGCATCATGGCCTAGTATTGAGGCACCAATATCTCTGAGCAGAAAGCCTTGCAAAATGTTGTGGACATAGATCAGTGCATCACAGTCAAAACCCTCCCCACCACCAAGAACATCTACAGGGAACCTGCCGTCAGAGAGCAGCAGCAATCATCAAGGATCCACCCTACCCAGGACATGCTCTGTTCTCACTGCTGCCTTCAGGAAAGATGTGTAGGTACTATCAGGTTCAGGAACAGTTGCCACCCCTCCACCGACAGAGTCCTAAACAACAATTTCAATCAGAGACTCATTTAAGGACCCTTACTTTGCACATTATTTATTATTATTTAGTATTGCACAGTTTGTTTTTGCACTTCCTTCTTGTTTACATTTCTATCTTTTGAATACATATCTTTTCTCGAGTTGTGTTTTTTGCACTAACAAAAAGTAGAAATTCTGCCTGGCTTACTTGAAAAAGAATCTGAGGGTTGTATGTGATGTCATGCATGTACCCTGACAATAAATCTGAATTGGACTTAAAGGGCACATAAAAATTCTCGAGAATGTTGCCAGAACTGGAGGGCTTGAGAGACACTGGATAGGTTGGGACTTTTCTCCCTGAAACAAAGGAGGCTAAGGAGGAACTTTATGGAGATGCTTAAAATCATGGGGTGGAGGTAGATAAAGTAAATAGTCAGAGCCTTTTTTTCCATCTAAAACGAGAGATTTAAACTGAGAGGGAAAAGATTTAAAAGGGACCCGAGATGCACCTTTTTTTGATCATTTTATTTATCACTTGTATCAATATCAAATGATTATTCAATTATATCTAAATAGTACATTAAAACACTATTCAAAACAAGATGATACAAAAAAAATTGTATTTTTCGCCCCCACCCCATCCCCTCGCCCAAAAAGGAAAGAAAAAGAAAGAAAAGAAAAAAAAAGAACATCTAAACTATACATTAATCACTATTCATATTTTCCTAACATAATTTTGTATCTTCTAATTATTAATTAAGAGGAATGGGTGATATGGATGATGTGAATGGATTTTTGTTAACGAATTCCATATATGGTTCCTAAATCTTATAAAAGATCCCAATCTGATTCTTTAAACTACAAGTAATTTTTTTTATAATGGTATACAATTTTGTATTTCAGTGTTCCATCTATCCATCATTATAAAATTTTCTGCTTTCCACATTACTGCCACACATTATTTTGCTACCGCTATTGCTATACTCAAAAATTGTACTTAATATTTATCTAACTTCGATTTTATATCTGCTTCATATATATTACCAAGTAAAAATATTCTCGGGTTTTCTTATCTTCATAATTTGTCCTAATAATATACTCAAATCTTTCCAAAATTTTTCCACTTTAACATAGAACCAAACTGAATGTAGAAAGGTCCCTACTTTCTTGTTACATCTAAAATATTTATCGGAATAATTTGAGTTAAGTCCATTTAATTTATATGAAGTATAGTATAATTGATGTAAAAAAATTATACTGTACCATTTGATATCAAACATTAATTGTATTTGTTACACTGTAATGCGTTGTGAGAGTGGTTGTACAGACTGGAGACACAGACTGCTAGCTTGGGTATCACAACAGAATGTTTATTTAATCTTCACGTGATCGCTTATTAAGCTGACAGTTGGACTGCGTGTATGTCGCGCAGCTTGCGTCGTGCTGACGCAAGCGCGCATGCCAACTTCCAGTCTAAACCGGAAAAGATGGATGTGTGCCACCATCTTTGCTGTGACTGCCCCATTGACTGCATGTAACAAGCGGGGCCAGTTCATCACAGCATATACTTGTGCTTTGCCACACAACCTCCCCCAGAACTGGCACCGGTGGCGTCCTGCTGCTTTGGCGGCCTGCTTCTGCGCATTGGCTGATGGACTGGGACCGGCTGGATTTCATCCAAGTGTGTCCACAGTGAAAAGCTCCTCCTTGCCCCCGATTTCCAAGGCAAAGGTGCAACCCATTCTGTGGAGCACTCTGTAGGGACCTTCATGGGGATGCTGTAAAGGTGCTTTGTGACCACCCCTGCGTACAAAGACATAAGTACAAGACGTGAAATTGCAGGGAACACGAGTGGGAGACTGACAGTTTTGTGAGGGCGGTGGGGGGGGGTGCGAGGGACCCCAGCTTATCCCTTAGGCGCTCCAGTGTGCTCTGTTGGTCCTGGGTTGGGCTGGTGGCCGGGTGGGGGGGGGGGAAGTAACTGACCTGGGACGGTGAGGGCCTCTCCATAAAGAAACTCAGTAGTTGAGGTGTGCAAGTTGTTTTTGGGGGCCGTACGGATACCCAGGAGGACCCAGGAGAGCTCGTCCGTCCAGTTAGGACCCTTGAGTCGCACCATGAGGGCTGATTTTAGGTGCTGATGGAACCGCTCCACCAGGCTGTTGGACTGGGGTGGGGGGGTGATAGACAGTCATGCGATGGAGGTCAGTTCCCAGGAGTTTAGACAGCTCGCTCCATTAGGTGGACGTGAACTGCATGCTACAGTCTGCGGTAATGTGGGAGGGGATGCCAAACCGGGAGACCCAGTAAAGCCCTTGCACAAGTGTCTGCAGCTATGTCGGGAAGGGTGGGGGTCGTCTCTGGCCACTGGGTGAACCTATCCACCATGGTGAGCAGATAGTGGTAGCCCCTTGAGATAGGCAGGGGGCCTATTATATCTATGTGGACATGTTCGAATTGGCGTGAGGAGGGCTCCAACTGTTGGATAGGTGCTCGTGTGTGCGTCTACACCTTGGCCATCTAGTAGTCTGGGCGTGCTCTCTTTCACTCTGTGACCCTTTTGCGAAGGCCATGCCAGATGAACAGAGTGGAAATGATCTGGACTGTCATATGGATGGAGGAGTGTGACAAACCGTGTACGAGGTCGAAAATTGTTTTCTACCACTTCACTGGTACCATTACCATAGGGGCTTCCTGTCAAAATGTCACACAGGATGGTGGTGGTGCTGTTGTCCAAGGGCAGATCCTGCAGGTGTAGACCCTTGATGGCCATGTGAAAACACTTCATTTCTGGGTCGGATTGTTGGGCCCAGGCCAGCTCGTAGAAGTCTACGCCCTGCGAAAGGGCAGGGCTGGAGAGGGCATTTGCGACGATGTTATGTTTTCTGGAGAGATGGTGAATGGAGGTAGTAAACTCAGAGATATACAACAGGTCTGCTGGCGAGAAGACCATGGATCCGAAGCCTTATTGAAGGCGAAGGTTAATGGCTTATGGTCAATGTAGACGATGAAAGTCCGACCTTCCAGTAAATAACAAAAGTGGTGAACCGCAAGGTAGAGGGCGAGCAGCTCTCTGTTGAAGGTGCTATACTTGCGTTCTGGTGTAAGATGGCAGCTGAAGAATGCAAGTGGCTTCCATGTATCATCCACCAATTGCTTGAGGACTGCACCTACTACGATGCCAGATGCGTTGACCGTGAGTTTTGTGGGTGTGTCCATCTGTGGGTGTATTAGCATGGTTGAACACACCAGGGTCTCCTTGGTAGCTGCAAAAGCAGCCGAGGGCTGGTCGGTCTAGTGGAGGTCTTCGGTGGAGGCACTCATCAGGTTGAAAAAGGGGCAGCTGCCTCAGGGATGATCCTGTTGTAAAGGTTGACCATCCCCACGAACTCCTGAAGGCCTTTGAGTAAGGATGGCGTTGGGAACTGACGGATGGCCTCTACCTTGCCTGGGAGTGGTGCTGCGCCATCTTTGGTGAAGCAGTGACCCAAAAAATCAATCTCTTCATGGCCGAACTCACACTTTGTGGGGTTCATGGTGAGGCCGATCTGTGCAAGGCGAGTGAAGAGTTGTTGTCGGTATGCCACATGTTCCTCCTGCGTGCTGCTTGCCACCAGAATGTCATTGAGGTAAATGAAAAGGAATGGTAGGTCATGCCCTACCATGTCCATCAACCGCTGAAATATCTACGCAGTGTTCTTCAGGCCAAACGGCATCCTCAGGAACTCAAAAAGACAAATAGGGTGATGATGGACGTTTTCTGTACATCATCAGGTAGACAGGCATCTGATGATACCTCCAGATTAGGTCGACTTTGGAGAAAAGGTGGGCTCCAAGAATGTTTACTGTGAAGTCCTGAATGTAAGGCACTGGGTAGCAGTCTGGGATTGTAGCCTCATTCAAACGCCAGTAGTCGTCACACAGTCGCTAACTGCTATTGGCTTTGGCCACCATGTGGAGGGATGAAACCCACAGGCTGTCGGATCTATGGAATATGCCCAGCTCATCCATGTGCGTGAACTCCTTGCACATGGAGCCTCTGGAGTCCATTTCATTGCAGGCCCAACCACAGCGTCAATCTACAGGTAGGGTGTATACCACGCTGGCGCCGACCTCACGTACCACTGTGCAAGATGGCACCAGTGACGGACATCAATCTTCTCCAGATCAAGAGGATCAGCTGCGCATGCACAAAACTTTGAGCAAGTGCGCTGCGTTTGAAACAGTCCAGGCTGCGGGGGGACCCAACCTCCCTCAGTCCAGTGATTCTGGGGTGACTGGGGGGGGGGTTACGCACCCGTAGTCGGGTCATGCTGACCCCCGTTTCGATGGAGGAGGAGGAGGATGTCGTTGGAATGGAAGAAGAAGAGGAGCAACTTGTGGAGGAAGAAACAGGCATATAGGTCTGTGCTGAGGCAGACTTTTAAGCTTAAGTCTGACCCTTCTCATTCAGATTCTGCTTTGTCTGATTTATCCAAGCAAATGGAGAATTTGGCTATGTCAGTGAGCCAAGAGGTTTCAGTTGTGAAGGAACAATTGGCTGAAATGAAGGGTGAAATGTCTTCTATTAAAATGGATGTAACTAAGTGCCTGAAAGCAGTGGATAAAGTTCAAGATAAATTTAAGAAGATTGAAGATGCATTTATTGATTGTAAGGATGATGTGGAGCAGTGTTAAGAAAGAATGGGACAGATGGAGGATTCTTTTACTGGTTGGGAGATTCAGAAAAGTGACTTGGAGAAGATTTATGTTTTGGAAAATCAGAGTTGGAGGAATAATTGTTGGTCTTCTGGAAGATTTTGAAGGTCTGGATCCAGTTCAATTCTTTCAGAAGTGTATTCCTGAAGTTTTGGGAACAGCTTACTTTCCAAATAGTTTGGAATTGGATAGAGCTCATTGAGCAATAAGAAGAAAACCATTTGTTGGTCAAGCACCATGTTCCATTCTGATTCTATGCCTGCATTTCCAGGATAGAGAATTGATTTTAAGACTTGCAGTACAGAATGCTAGAAGTAACCAAGACTCCTCACTCATTAAGAAAAATAGTCTTTTTTTTAAATGCTGATTTGAGCCAAATGTAATTAAACATTGTAAAGAATTTAATTCAGCTAAAGCTATTTTGTGGAAGAAGGGTTATAAATTTGCTTTTTGTTATCCTGCTGTGTTAAAAATTTTTATGGTGATTATCAAACTCAGTTTTTTAACGATGATGTTGAAACTCTTACTTCTGCTAATTTTTTTACCTGTTATTAAGCAGGGACAAGATCAATTTCCTTAACAGCTTTTTCTCATTCCCAAAGGGAAGAATGGGAAGTGAGAGATAGAAACTGAACTGTTAATTGATATCGGAATTGATGTTGATCAAGTTAATCGAGATTTGGAAGAAGTTTATCATACCTGAACTGATTATATATATTTTTTGCCAATCCTTCCAAAGTCGTCAGCCACTTTGTGGCATTTGTCACAAATGTTGAGGTGGGTACTACTATTATATTGCTGTAGTATTATTTTGGGGGGAGGGGGTTCTTTATGGGGCTTTTTGATTTTGTTATTTCTTTCTTTGAGGAGATCTTTAAACATGCTTGTAATGGAGCCATGGGGGGTGGGGGGGGGGTGCTTCACCATTTATGTGGGATGTATATGTAATTTGTTATGGCAAATTTAAATTTGGCTACTTTTAATGTTAATGGGCGTAATAATCTGATTAAGAGAAAGAAGAGAGTATTAGCTTATATTAAAAAGTTGAAAGTTTATATTGCGTTTTTGCAAAGGACACATTTGACTGAAAAAGGAACACCAAAAGTGAAAAAGAGATTGGGTTGGACAAGTTATATCATCTTCTTTTAATTCCAAAGGAAAGGGTGATGCTATTTTAATTCATAAGAAATTATCTTTTAAATTGGACTCAGTATTTGAAGCTGTTGGCAGGCTTTTGATTGCTAACTGCTAATTATTTTCAGAAACTTGGACTTTATTGAATGCTTATGCTCCTAATATAGATGATGAACAATTCACGGTAGATTCTTTTCTTAATTTAAATCAAGCATATGATAAAATTTTGGTTGGAGGTAATTTTAATTGTTGTTTAGATCCATTGTTAGCTAAATCTCCAAAATCAATTGTTAGAACAAAAATAGCTAAACAGTAATGAAAGATATGAATTTAGTAGAGATTTGGAGGAAATTAAACCCTAAGGAGAAAGACTTTTCATTTTACTCATCTCGACAAGACTCTTATTGTAGAATAGACTTATTTTTAGGAATGGGTAATGATTGAAATAAATACTGTATTCTTGGAAAAAATATTCATCTTAATACAATTTACCATTCATCCTATAAAAAGTTATTGGCAGATCTTCTCATTTTTAAAAATTATCCTCAATTTTTAAATAGTGGTAAATAATTCAATTTAAATAAATTATTTAAATTTCTATTTTTATTCCTAAATATTTAATTGCTTCTTTTTTCCACTTAAATTTTGTCATTTTTTAAACTTTGTAAATAATCCATGTCAACCATAGGCATCACTTCACTCTCACCAACATTTATTTATAGCCTGATACGAAACCATATTCTGCTAATCTAACTTTTAATTTACACAATATTTCTGGCTTTGTTAAATAAACTATAATATCATCTGCATATAAACTAATTTTGTTCTTTATTATCGATCTCAAAACCTTTAATCTCATTGTCTATTCTAATTATTTCCACCAAAGGTTCCATAGCCAAAGCAAATAAAAATGTTGATAATGGACACCTTTGCCTAGATGATCTTTCTAATAGAAAAGGCTTTGATATTTGCCTATTTGTGACTATTATAGCTTTTGGTTGATTATATAATGTTCTTATGTAATTTATAAAAACATTTGGAATTCCAAATGTACTTAATACTTTAAATAAGAAGTCCCATTCTAACCTATCAAATGTTTTTTTCTGTGTCTAATGCAACCACTACTGCTGGTTTCTTTTCTTTTTATGTTGCATGTAATAAACTCATAAATTTAATTATATTATCTACAGATCATCTATTTCTAATAAAACCAGTTTGATCCATATTTATTAATGTTGGTAAATATTTAGTTAATCTATTAGCTAATAGTTTAGATACTATTTTATAATCTGTATTTAATAACAATATAGGTTGTATTTAATAACAAAGAAGGTTGTAAAGAAACTTTTCTTTTTTGAAATAACTGTTTTAAAAGATTCTGGCAAATCATGTGACTCTCTCATTTGATCTAATACCCTCATTAATACAGGAGTTAACAATTCCTTAAATCTTTATAAAACTCCAGGGGAAAACCATCTTCTTCCGGGGCTTTATTGTTTTGTAATGACATCAGAATCTCATATACTTCTATGTCAGAAAAAGGATTAGATAATTCTAATATTTCATCCATATTTAACATAGGTAATTTAACATAATAAATATTTCTCTATTTTTTTCATTCTTTAGACATAGTGATTGGTTTTTTTAAATCATTTATTTCTTGCATCTTATAGGTGATTTCACTAGTTTCCTTCTTTGTTTCAATTATTGTTCTTGATACTTGTACTTGTTCAGCTTTTAATTGCCATGCTACACTTTATGAACTCTTTCACCTAGTTCATAATACTTCTCTCTTGTTCATAATTTATAATAATGATTTGGATAATGGGGTGGTTAACTGGGTAAGTAAATACACAGACAATACAAAAATAGGGGGAGTGGTGGATAGTGAGCAAAGTTTTCAGGGATTACAGAGGGATTTGGTTTGTCTGGAGAGTTGGGCTGAAAGATGGCAGATGGAATTTAATGTAGAGAAGTGTGAGGTGTTTCATTTTGGTAAAAATAATCAAAATAGGACATATGTAGTAAAGGGGAGGACATTGGGGAATGCACAAGAACAAAGAGATCTTGAAGTTATGGTGCAGCATTCCTTGAAGGTGGATTTCCATGTTGACAGGGTAGTTAAGAAGGCATTTGGTATCTTAGCCTTCATAAATCATAGTATAGAGTATAGGAGCTGGGAAGTGAAGTGTTGGTGAGGCCAGGTTTGGAGTATTGTGTTAAGTTCTGGTTTCCAAATTATAGGAAAGATATAGATAAGGTGGAGAGGGTGCAGAGAAGATTTACAAGGATGTTGCCTGGCTTAAAATACCTAGAGTACAGAGAAAGATTGAAAAGGTTAGGACTTTATTCATTGGAACATAGACAGTTGAGAGGGGATTTGATAGATGTGTTTAAAATTAAGAAGGGAATAGATAGACTAGATGCAAGTAGACTCTTCCCCCTGAGAGCAGGGGAAGTTGAAACAAGAGGACACAAGTTGAGGGTAAGGGGGAAAAATTTTAGGAGAAACATTAGAGGATGTTTCTTCACTCATAGAGTGGTTTCTGAATGGAATAATCTTCCGGAGGAAATAGTTGAGCCATAGTCAATTCTTTCATTTAAGAGGAGGCTGGATATATACATGGATAAGAGGGGGGGGGGGGGGTAGAGGGTTATGGGCGGAGAATAGGCGGGGTTGTTTGAGTGAACTGGCGTGGACTTGTACAGCTGAAATGACCTGTTTCCATGCCATAAACAGTTATATGTTTTATATATATTCTCATTATATCTCTTTTTACTTTATAAGTTTGTATTGTATTAAATCTTAGTTTTTTTATTCCAATAATCCTTTTTCTCTTCATTTTTTTGGATATGTAATTCCTTCTCTAAATTTAACATTTCCTTTTCTAATTGGTCTACCTCTTTCATATGTTCTTTCTTTATCTTAGAAGTATAACATTATTTGACCTCTTAAATTGGTTCATTACTGAATTTTCATTAGTTTCTAGAAAAACATTTATCTGTTGTTTCATGAAAATCACAAAAATCCTTTTTTAATAATATTGTATGAAATCTCCATCTATAACCTATATTTTGTTCTTCCTCGAATGCAATTGACAAAATTAAAGGCAAATGATCTGATAAAACTCTCACTTGATATTCAACCTTACGAACTCTAGCTTGTAGCTGTGCACAGACTATAAACATATCTATACACGAATATGTTTTGTGTCTAAAAGAATAAAAATAATAGTCTCTATCACCTAGATGAGTTCTTCTCCAAATATCTACAAGTTCCATACCTTTCATTAAACCTGTTGCAATCTTAGCTACTTTACTTTTTATAATTCTACCTCCTCATTTATCTAATTTTGGATTAAAGGTAACATTAAAATCCCCCAACTAATATTTTCCTTTTGCACTTACTATTTGCATAAATATATCTTGTATAAATTTCTATCATCTACATTTGGTGCATACACATTTAATAAAGTCCAATATTCAGAATAAATTTGACAATTAACCATAATATACCTTTCCACTGTATTCATAGTTGTATTTAATATTTTAACTGATAAAATTTTAAGGATTAATATTGCCACACCTCTGGCTTTTGAATTAAATGAAGATACCAATATCAATCCAACCCAATCTCTTTTCAACATTTTATACTCTTTTTCCATTAAATGAGTTTCTTTTTAAAAAGCGATATCTACTTTTTTTCCATAGACATAAAAATCCATTTTATTGTATTCTGTATTCCATTTACATTGATACTAATAAAATTCAATTTCCCTGCCATCAAGTACTTTTATAAATTCTTTTGTCCATTCACCCCTCCTCACCCAGTCCTCCCACTCTCTTAGTATTAACAACATATCTCAATATTCTTGATTAATCTAGCTGAACAATAGAAAAGAAAACAAAGAAAAAGAAAAAAAGAGAGGAACCCCCCCCCCCCCCCAAAGGTGCATGATATTTTTACATCTTTTAAACCTTGATCTATACAGAATGTGGTTGAAACCACACTTGTTCGCATGATTCCATAGTAGTCACACCCATTTTCCCAACTAACTCTCTCGAAATGCAATACAGTCCCCTGTTGCATTATGACTATATATCCTTATTCATTCATAACTCTTTTAAACATATAAAGATCATTTGTAGGTTAAAACTCTCCTCCCAATTAAACGCTCTCAACATTTTCTGTTACATCTTAACTCATTCAGTCATAGATACCTTTCAAGTGTCAACAACCACCTGTCTCTCTCTTTCTGGCAATGAGTTAGCATAAACCTTTGCCTCATTAGGCTCTGCTCTGTAAACAAAAATCTGCTTTTCCCATCTGGAACAAAAATTTTCAAAACTGCCAGAAACATCAAGACAAAGGCATAACTTTTTTTCCATAATACATTTTTAACTGTGTTAAATTCTTTTCTCTTTTTTAACAAATCAAAACATATCAGGATAAAAGAAAATCTTATTCCCATTATAAATCAAAAGTGACTGTCTTTCTTTTGCTTGTTTAGCCTTTAGGTCCAAGATCTTCTCTCTTACTTCATAACGAAGAAATTTAACCGGGATCAGATGAGGTCTCTGATCTGGTTTTGGCTTTGGTCTCAGTACTCTATGTGCTCTCTCAATCTCAATGTCTCCTTGAAATTCAGTTTCTCTCAAGGATTCCAGCGCTGTAAAAACTTCTTAATTTCCTGTCCTTCATCACCTTTTATGTCCAACAATCTTTATATTATTTCTCCTGTTAAATTTTTCTAAAATGTCGATTTTTTGCATTAATTGATCTTTTGCTTCATCCTCTTCTACTTGTCCCTTCTTTATTTGTTCCTTAATGCCTTGAATTTCAAATTTATTTCCTTTAATTTTTTCATCCAGAACTTCAAATCTTCTGTCTACCTGCTGCATTACTTTTTCCACTTGTAAAATTCTTGTTTTCAGCTATACTCTCTCCATATTTTTTAACTTCTTCTGTTAATAACATCATAGATTGCTGGAAAATTTTTCATATCAGCTGTAGAAATAAACGACTCTTTCATTTTTTCCTCATCATTGTGTCCATAAATCCTTGTTCAGAGTGTATTTCTTGCTCTTCTTCCTGTCTATTGGAGCTGGAAGCCTTGAGTCATTTTTAAAACTGTTCCTGTTTTTTTAAATTCTGTGATGGCATGACTCCTTGTGCATGCACAGAGTCACTTCTTCACCCCTAGTGGGCAGCCATTGTCGGGAGAAACCCTGCACAGCAGTATCAAGGTCTCTCCGGCTCCTGGATGATCTCCCCTGGGCACTACCTACCGAACAGTTCCTGGATCCTTCTTCAAGGTCGGCCTTTCTTCTTTATCTTGATCTTTTTCTGGCCCAGTTTCTTGTATTTTGTTCTTTGGTGACATTTTAAATTGTTTTTTAAATCTTCAGAGACTTTTTTCTTCTATTTTTCTTAACTTTTAGAACTTTTTTTTCCTACTTTTGAGGATAGTAGGGATTTGCAGTCTAACCCCAGTACATCACGTAACACTCTCCCCAGGTGCACCTTCTTCACACAGAGTGTGGTGGGTGAGTATGTGGAACGAGCTCCTAGAGGAAGTGGTCAAATCGAGCACAACTGTAATATTTCAAAGGCATTTAGACAAATACATGGGGGGGGGGGAAGGGTTAGAGCAGTGTTTCTCAACCTTTTTCTTTCCACTCACACACCACTTTAAGTATTCCCTATGCCATAAGTGCTCTGTGATTAATAAGGGATTGCTTAAGATGGAATGTGGGTGGAAAGAAAAAGTTTGAAAACCACCATTTTAATTGTACTTATTTGACTTGTTATGTTCATGATTTCATAACTCCAAAGGAAATGGGCCAATGACAATTTTTCTCAAGCAAAATATTTCAGTAATGATTGGGTCGAGAGCAGTGATTCTCAACCTTCCTTTCCCACTCACATATCACCTTAAGCCATCCCTTACTAATCACCGATGGCAAAGGGATTACTTAAAGTGGTATGTGAGTGGAAAGAAAGAGGTTGAGAACCACTGGGTTAGAGAGATGTGGGGGTAAACACAGGCAAATAGGACCATCTTGGTCAGCATTTTGGGTTGAAGGGCCTGTTTCCGTGTGATAGAACTCTACAAAGAACTGGGTGAACGTGGGAGCATTAGTGCTCTGCAGGCCAGAACAAACTTGCTGCAAAGTTAAGAATCCAGCACGAGATGAAGTTAGACTGACAAGAGATAAAACGTCTAAGGATCTTGTGAAGTAATGGATAGTTGCAGCAAAGTACCTTTTGTAATGGATATGAGACCCATACAAGTTGAAACTGTGTGTATAAATTAAAAAAAAACCTCAATCAAACTATTTGATTTTTTTTTCATTTGTAAGAACAGAACAAATTGAATTTTTCCACCCATTTATTTCCCTTCAAGTTAACCACTTAAACCAATTATCCCACTCAGTTATAAGGAATATTGACAGCAGTTCTGTAGGAGGACAACTGAGATCATAGGAAATGGGAGCAGGAGTAACCTACTTGGCCTGCTTTACCCTGCCATAAGACCTTTTACTTCAGCAGTGCTTTCCTTCAGTAAATCTATGTTCTTTGATTCCCTTAAAATTTAAAAATCTTTCATTCTTTGACCATGTATATTGGAAAGAAGGGGAGAGAGAACAATGTATCCAATCTCCAAGATAAGTCAAAAACTTATATTTTATGGCCATCTTTTTCATAACTAAAAACCTATTTTGCCATTTTTGTAGCTCTAAGTTACCAAAAATGTTTTTAAAAAATGGGTAAATGTTTTGTCTTGTGAAAAATGATTTTATGATGCATTTGTAAATACAACATACATTTTTACCTATTCTAAAATATATTTTATATTGTATCAACATTAATTTACTTCTACAATATCTCTGCACCTGAAAGTTGCTGCAGCAATACAATTAAAATCAGTATTTACTTGGCAAAGGAGTTCTATTTATCTTGTTGATTGCCGCATTACGTTAACTAGACATGGTTAACATTAAATTTATTATCATTCCACAGCTGTCTTCAACAGCTTACCTTCTCAGTTTGACACTATTCATTGATGCCTTCATTAAATTTTTTTACAGCAATATTACTTCTTAATTTTTTTTTGTTTTCAATTTCACTTGTTATAATTCTCATCCTTTAAAAATATTTTATAAATTCTTTTGTAAGTGAGTGATTGGACTCAAATGTTTTCCCAAGTTCAGTATTTGTAATTTTGAGTATGTGGTATGCTATTAAAGAACACGTTACAAATTAGAAACAGTAGGGGCACTCAGTAGAAAATTTTGGCCAAATATCAATTTGCTAAATGGCACTCACTGAGTTTTATCGGCCGCAGCCTTTCTCTTCACTATGTACAGCAACCTTTGTTTTAATGTTATTGATGTTTTCTGGAGGTCCTGAATAGAATCTGCAAAAAAGTATTATTTTAAAAATTTAATGATATCATAGTAGAAGGGCCTTTACCAGCCATGAAACTCAAACAGTCCAATTACACCCAATTAACCTACCAACCCTGTACAATTTTGGAGGGTGAGAGGAAAATGGAGCACCAAGAGAAAACCTACGCAGGTCATGGTGAGACTATACAAATTCTTTACTGACGGCACTGAATTAAAGCCTGGGTCACTGGCATTGTAATAATGTTTTGCTAACCACACACTAAATGTGCAATCGGCCTCTCTTTTCCTTTTTAATTAGTCTACTTTCATTATTTGCTTATCAGATTATATAAAATACATCTCAAATCATTCCCTTTAGCAATGGTATCTACAACTAAAGGCCATTGGTTTCAGGCAAAGGGTGAAATCTGAGAAAGAACTTTTCCACCTCTAGGGTGCATGGAATCTGGAACTTGGCAGAGACTATCCCAACTTTTAAGAAGTACCTAGATGAGGACTTGAATCACCAATACAGAGAAGGCTGCAGTCCTCGTGCTGATGAGAATCAGAATCAGAATTTATTGTCACGAACAAGTCACAAAATTTGTTGTTTTGCAGCAGCGACAAAAGTGCAGATGTTGATATAAATCACCTTACAAAAATAAATAGAAATAATGCACAATTCATTGATCATTCAGGAATCTGACGGCAGTGGGGAAGAAGTTGTCCTTGTGCCACTAAGCGCTCGTCTTCAGGCTCCTGTTCCTTTTCCCCGATGGTTGCAGAGTGAAGAGGGAATGGCCTGGATGGTGGGGGTCTTTGAGGATAAAGGCTGCTTTCTTAGGATACCGCCTCTTAAAGATATCCTCGATGGAGTGAAGTCTGGTGCCCGTGTGGTCATAGGCCGAGTTAACAACCCTCTGGAGTATTTTTCGAGCGTAGGTACCTCCGCTCAATCTCTCATTGCTGTAGTCAGAGGTTCCCTCCTGTTTCAAAAGGGCATCAATCATCCCAGTGCCCAAGAGCAAAATGAGCTGCCTCAATGACTCTTGCCCGGTAGCATTAACATTTACTGCGATGAAATGATACATCCAGCCAGAATACTCTCCACCATACACCTGTAGAAGTTTTCGAGAGTCTTCGGTAACATTTCAAATCTCCCCAAACACCTCACAAAGTATAGCTGCTGGCGATCTTTCCTCATGATTGCATCATCATGGGGGCTCCAGGACAGATCCTTGATGATGTTGGCACACGGGAATTTGAAGTTCTTGACCTTCTCCACTACTGAGCCATTGATGAGGACTGATTTGTGTTCTCCTTTCATCCACAATCATCTCCTCGGTTTTGCTAACGTTGAGTGCAAGGTTTTGGTGTGATGTCACTCAACGAGCTGATCTATCTCCCTCCTGTACGCTTCCTCTATGGCAGGCTGCACCTTGGCTTTATACCATGGGCCCTCTGGGCCCACCTGGGGGTCAGATGTCATTAGGCCGGGTGCAGTGTTCTCTAGGTCACCTGTTGGCCAAGTGATGTACTGCAACGTATCATCACATTCTCATTGCCATTTGTGATTCTGCCAACAACCGTGGTGTCATTGTCAACTTTGTAAATAGCATTGGAATTGTGCCTGGCCACACAATCATGGGTGTATAGTGAGTAGAGCAGTGAGCTAAGCATACATCTTTGAGGTGCACTTGTGTTGATAGTCAATGAGGAGGAGACTTTGTTTCCAATTCGTAATGACTGTGGTCTTCCAATGAGGAAATCAAGGATCCAGTTGTAGAGGTGAGTGCAGAGGCCCAGGGTTTGAAGCTTGTTGACTAGCACCAAGGGAATAATGGTGTTGATGACTGAGCTATAGTCGATGAAGAGCAGCTGTATGTATGAGTTTCTGCTTTCAAGGTGATTCAGAGCTGAGTGGAGAGCCAGCTATATTGTATTTGCTGTGGAGCGATTGTGACAATAGGTGAATTGCACTGGGTCCAGTCCTTGGCTTAGTAATGGCCAGAATTAAATGTACCTAACTTCTCAAAGCATTTCATCACAGTTAATGTTAGGGCTACTGGGCGATAGTTGTGAGGCAGCTCACTCTGCTCTTCTTGGACACTGGGATGATTGATGCCCTTTTGAAGCAGGTGGGAACCTCTGACTGAAGCAATGAGAGGTTGAAAATGTCCATGAACACTCCGGCTAGTTGGTTGGCACAGATTTTCAGTACCCTACCAGGTATGCCGTCAGGTCCTGATGCCTTGCAAGGGTTAAACCGCTTGAATGATGTTCTGACATCAGCCTCAAGACAGAAATTATAGGGTCCTCAGCCTTTTCCGGGATTCTCGTAGGCACTGCTGGGTTCTCCTTCTCAAAGCAGGCAGAGGTATTCAGCTCATCAGGTAATGAAGCAACATGTTCGCCCATGCTTTGTAGGCTGTAATGGCCTGCACTCCCTGCCATAGACGTTATGTATCTGTCTCTGGCTTCCTCCAGAATTGCCACTTTGTTGCAGAGATAGCCTTCCGCAGGTTGTACCTGGACTTCATGTTAAGATCTGGATCTTTGGCCTTAAACGCCCTTGATTTCACCCTCATCAGGTTGTGAATTCTCTGATTCATCACAGATTTCTGGTTGGGGAAAACCCAGTATGTGCCCGTGGGCACACACACTTGTCCATGCAGGCCTTGTTGAAGTCAATGGCACTTATATATTCATTCAAGTCCAAGAATGAGTTCTTGAATAGCCCACTGATTCAAATCAGTTTTGCAAATGCTCCTCCCCTTCCCTCTACCATACTTTCGCTGTCTTCGCTACAGGTGCTTTAATCCTCAGTCTCTGCTTGTATGCTATGAGTAGAAGTACAGCCAGGTGATCAGATTTGCTGAAGTGCGGTCATGGTATGGCTCGTTAGACGATGAGTGGGATTAGTATAATCCCATTATATAGTTAGTATGTTTGTGTGATAGTACAGATCTATCACCAATGTATATAGTGTATATAGTTACAGTATCTAAACTGTGCTTACAGCGATTGGCTGAGAGCTAAGCCACGCCTACTGTCTGGGCCTTAAAGGGTTGTGTCCCTAGCCAGGTCGGATCATTCCGGACTGGTCGGCCACCTTGGAAGAGCTTCTGTCTTTTGCTAATAAAAGCCTTGGTTTGGATCAACAAGTCTTTGATTCTTTCGACGAGCTCTACAGATTGTTAGCATTGAATCGGTGGGCCGAAGAGAATCCGTCTATGCTGTATAGATCTATGGCAATTAACATTTATTTCATTACTTTCCAGCACTTAAAACTATCACCCACAACAAATATTAAAGCCTTGTTGCCCCCTAAGTGAAGTATTAATTTACTTAATTGTGTCATAACACAAAAGAGCTAGCAAATCGCATCACTTACAGAAGAATCATAGAACAGTACAGCACAGCACAGGCCAATCGGCCCACCATGTTGTGCCTATCTTTAGACCTTACCTCCCTCTTTAAATTCCTCCATATGCTTTTCTAGAAGTCTCTTGAAATCCAGGTCGTGGATTCCACGCACCAACCACTCTCTGGGTAAAGAAAACTTCCTCTAATATCTCCCTTGAACTTCCCACCCATTACCTTAAAGCCACTCCCTCTTGTATTGAGCAGTGGTGCCCTGGGAAGGAGGCGCTGGCTGTCCACTATCTATTCCTCTTAATATCTTGAATACCTCTATCATGTCACCTCTCATCCTCCTTCTCTCCAAAGAATAAAACCCTAGCTCACTTAATCTCTGCTCATAATGCATACTCTCTAAATCAGGTAGCATCCTGGTAAATTTATTCAGCCCTCTTTCCAATGCTTCCACATCTTTCCTCTAATGAGGCAACCAGAATTGGACACAATACTCCAAATGTGGTCTAGCCAGAGTTTTGTGGAACTGGATCATTACCTCGTGGCTCTTAATCCCTTGATTTATGAAAGCTAACACCCCATTAGCTTTCTGAACTACCCTGTGTCCCTGTGAGGCAACTTTCAGGGATCTGTGGACATGGACCTCCAGACCACTCCGTTCTTCCACACTACCAAGAATCCTGCCATTAACTTTGCACTCTGCCTTGGAGTTTGTCCTTCCAAAGTGTACCTCCTCACACTTCTCCGGTTTGAACTCCATCTGCCACTTCTCAGCCCAGCTCTGCATCCTATCAATGTCACTCTGCAATCTTCAACTCATTATGATCCATTTGTTGCAGTATTTAATTGACATTTGAAAATGGGAAAGTAAGTCTGATTCATTCAATTAAAAACCATGAATAATTGTTATTTTTCAATTAAATTTTTCATCAACAGATTTTTCAGAAGGCAATTAACAAATTCCGTCTGATTCCATACAATGAAAATTTACTACCCTATCTATTTAACAAAGTTGGGAAAACTCAGTAGGTCAAATAGTGAACTTTATGTATCAAAAATAAAGATACAATGACCAATATATATATATATATTTTTTTTTTAAATGTAGACATATAGCTCAGTAACAGGCCTTTCCAACTCATGAGCCTGTGAAGCCCAAATACCCCAATTAACCTATAACCCCCGTATGTTTTGATACTTTCATCAAGTTAACCAGGCACCTACAATTTTTTGTTTGGGCACCTGACTACATTTTGTTCATTCCTTGATGAGGGGCTTAAGCCTGAAACGTTGATTATCTTTGCTATATGAAGTAAACTATTTGACCAGATAAGTTTCCAAAGTATTGTGTTTTTTTACTTTAACCATGGTGTCTGCAGATTTTGTGTTTTACCCTATCCTTTTATTTCACAGCAGTGAGTTTATTGATATCTTTGGTCAGACAATATACTTCATTGGCAATCAAGTAAAAGCCACCTTGAAGCGGCTACTATGGTAGAGCTCCTGAAGTAATACAAAAAACATATGCGAGACTAGTCAACTAAAGACTGATTTATTCAGGGTTTACTGGCTTCTTTTATATACTGCATGTCCCAGGCTCCATGGGACAAGGTGAGATGTTACTACGAGATTGCTGCCGATCCACGGGACCACCAGGTTTAAATTTAGCCTTGTAAGTGTCCTGCGCCTTCCGGCAGGAGATTCAATAGCTCAACGTGCCATTCCTCAGCACTCGATATCTCTTGCGTGCGGTCCATTAGGTAAGTATGAAGCATCTGTATTATGGTTCTGCTTGCTCGCAGAACTACGCCGGCGACAGTTTGCATTGCCGCACTGTGCGTCCGCTCAGCCCGCTACACAGCCGCTACGTCATGCTCCCCCTCTAGAATTGTCGCCGGAAATTAAAATACCAATTGCGTGTGCCTTAGGAGGATGCTCATGCCATCTGGGCTGGGGGCATTGAATGGGTGCAGTGGGATCCACAAGGGCAGGCTTGAGTCTATCTACACTAAACAGCTGCAAATGTCCCCCAATGTCCAAAGTAAACACAACTCCGTCCCTCTTAATCACACAGAAAGGGCCCTCATACGGTCATTGTAACGGCGCTCCGGGGACCTGTCTGCATATAGAAACAAAATCAGCGCTGAGGAGCTGTGGGGGCACATGTTGTTTAGGGGTTCCATGCCAGTTGGTAGGAACAGGTTCCTGCTAGTGATACTGTGTCAAAGTTGCTGAAGGACATCCAGGTCAGAGTAGGTTGTGAAATGAATGTCCCCTGGAAGTCTAAGGACCGTGCCATAAACCATCTCTGTAGATGATGCAGACAAATCTTCCTTTGGGGCTGTGCAAACTCCCAGAAGAACCCATGGCAACTCATGGACCCAATGGGACCAGTGAGTAAGGCCGAAGCACGGACTTTAGTTGTCGGTGGAAATGTTCCACAAAGCCGTTGGACTGTGGATGGTATACTGTAGTGTGGTGCAGGTGTGTGCCACAAAAGCAAAGGCAACCATAATACAGAGGTGAATTGTGCTCCGCGGTCCAAAGTTATGTGCATTGGGACGCCAAATCTAGCGATACAATTGATGATGAATGCCCTAGCACATGTTTCAATGTCACTGGATGGCAACAGGATGGCTTCTGGCCAGCATGTGGAACGGTCCACCACTGTTAAAATGTATTTCATGTTTTGAGATACTGGCAAATGTCCGACCAGGTCCACATGCACGTGTTCGAACCTCCTGTGTACCGCTGAAAAGTCTGAAGAGGTGCCTTTGTGGGCCGCTGAATTTTGGCATTCTGGCAGGAGGCGCATGTATGTGCCCATTGAGTGATGTCTTTTCTTAGTCCATGCCATACATATTTATTTGACATGAGCTTGACTGATGTTCTGATGGATGGATGAGACAAGCCGCGTATCTGGTTGAAAAGATGTCGCCTCAATGGTCTAAGGTAGCCCAAAGACACATCACAAAGAAAGGTTGGGCCGCCCTGTTGTGCCTCCACCCATTGTTTGTCCAGGTTAGTAATGGCCATACATTCAGACAGTTCTTTGGCTTGGCTTCGCGGACGAAGATTTATGGAGGGGGTAAAAAGTCCACGTCAGCTGCAGGCTCGTTTGTGGCTGACCAGTCCGATGCGGGACAGGCAGACACGATTGCAGCGGTTGCAAGGGAAAATTGGTTGGTTGGGGTTGGGTGTTGGGTTTTTCCTCCTTTGCCTTTTGTCAGTGAGGTGGGCTCTGCGGTCTTCTTCAAAGGAGGTTGCTGCCCGCCAAACTGTGAGGCGCCAAGATGCAAGGTTTGAGGCGTTATCAGCCCACTGGCGGTGTTCAATGTGGCAGGCATCAAGAGATTTCTTTAGGCAGTCCTTGTACCTTTTCTTTGGTGCACCTCTGTCACGGTGGCCAGTGGAGAGCTCGCCATATAACACGATCTTGGGAAGGCGATGGTCCTCCATTCTGGAGACGTGACCCATCCAGCGCAGCTGGATCTTCAGCAGCGTGGACTCGATGCTGTCGACCTCTGCCATCTCGAGTACTTCGACGTTAGGGGTGTAAGCGCTCCAATGGATGTTGAGGATGGAGCGGAGACAACGCTGGTGGAAGCGTTCTAGGAGCCGTAGGTGGTGCCGGTAGAGGACCCATGATTCGGAGCCGAACAGGAGTGTGGGTATGACAACGGCTCTGTATACGCTTATCTTTGTGAGGTTTTTCAGTTGGTTGTTTTTCCAGACTCTTTTGTGTAGTCTTCCAAAGGCGCTATTTGCCTTGGCGAGTCTGTTGTCTATCTCATTGTCGATCCTTGCATCTGATGAAATGGTGCAGCCGAGATAGGTAAACTGGTTGACCGTTTTGAGTTTTGTGTGCCCGATGGAGATGTGGGGGGGCTGGTAGTCATGGTGGGGAGCTGGCTGATGGAGAACCTCAGTTTTCTTCAGGCTGACTTCCAGGCCAAACATTTTGGCAGTTTCCGCAAAGCAGGACGTCAAGCGCTGAAGAGCTGGCCACTTCAAAACAAGCGTCACATCACCCTCATCAGTGTCTATGCTCCAACCCTCCAGGCGGAACCAGCAGAAAAGAACAAGTTCTACACCGACCTGCGCAACCTCATCCAACGTACCCCTACAGCCGACAAGGTTGTCATCCTGGGCGACTTCAACGCTCGTGTCGGCAAAGACTCAGAAACCTGGCCAGGAATCCTGGGCAAGCATGGCGTCGGCAAGTGCAACGACAATGGGCGCCTCCTGTTGGAGCTCTGCGCAGAACAGCGACTTGTCATTACAAACACCCTTTTTCAGCAGAGGGACAGCCTTAAGACCACCTGGATGCATCCCCGATCCAAACACTGGCACCTCCTGGACTACATCCTGGTGCGAGAAAGTGACAAACAAGATGTGCTCCACACCAGGGTCATGCCTAGCGCGGAATGCCACACTGACCACCGGCTGGTTCGCTGCAAGCTCAACCTTCACTTCAAGCCAAAGCCCAGGAACAATAAAGCCCCCAGAAAGAGGTTCAATGTTGGAAACCTGCAGTCAGACGAAGCGAGAGGAAACTTCCAGGCAAACCTCAAAGCAAAGCTCGACGTTGCAACCCGCCTCACGGACCCGTCCCCTGAAACCCTCTGGGATCAGTTGAAGACTACCATACTGCAATCCACTGAAGAGGTACTGGGCTTCTCCTCCAGGAAAAACAAGGACTGGTTTGACGAAAACAGCCAGGAAATCCAGGAGCTGCTGGCAAAGAAGCGAGCTGCCCACCAGGCTCACCTTACAAAGCCGTCCTGTCCAGAGAAGAAACAAGCCTTCCGTCGCGCATGCAGCCATCTTCAGCGCAAACTCCGGGAGATCCAAAATGAGTGGTGGACTAGCCTCGCCAAACGAACACAGCTCATTCAGACAGTATGCCTGAATATATTGGGGTCTATGGCCTGTGCACTGGCCAATTCAGGAATATCGATTCCACCCTGAATATGATATACAGTAGGTCTGGACAGCACATCTGCGACAAGATTGTCTTTCTCTGAAACATGGCGCACGTCCGTCGTGAATTCTGAAACGTACGATAAGTGACGCTGCTGTCTCGCCGACCATGGACCCGTCATTATATTGAAGGCAAAAATTAGTGGCTTATGATCCATAAACACAGTGAAATGGCGACCTTCCAAAATATATCGGAAGTGCCATGTGGCTAGGTACAATGCCAACAGTTCCCAATCAAATGTACTATATTTCACTTCCACTGGCCTTAAGTGCCTGCTGAAGAAAGCGAGGCGTTGATAATGGCCATTGACGTATTGCTCGAGAACCGCACCCATGGCCGTAATCGAGGTGTCAATGCTTAGTACCAAGGCAGCCTTAGGGTTGGGATGGGCGAGCATTGCTGCTTTGGGCAATGCCTCTTCGGCAGTCATAAATGCAACCTCCGCCTCTGATGTCCAAGTAACGTCCCTGTGCTTGGTGAAGATGATCTGAAACAGTGGTGGAAGAATGTCAGCAGCTGCAGGAATAAACCGGTGATAAAAGTTTATCAGGCCCAGAAATTTCTGCAGTCCCTTAACCATGGAAAAAGCAGGGACTGCGTCTACCTTGCTGGATAATGGAAATATACCGTTGGCCGTGATCTTGTGTCCTAGGAAGTCGATGGTGGATCTGCCAAATTGACATTTGCCAGGGTTGATGGTAAGATCAAATTCCTCTAGCCGTTGGAAAAGGCGGCGCAAATGCAGGAGGTGATCTTGGTCAGTTTGACTGGCTATGGGGATGTCATTCAAGTAAATGCATGCAAACTCCAAATCCCTGCCTAAAGTCTCCATCAGCCGCTGGAAGGTTTGAGCAGTGTTTTGCAATCTAAATGGCATTCTGAGAAATTCAAAAAGCCCAAAAGGGGTAATAATTTCTGCTTTAGGAATATCATCCTTATCGATAGGTATCTGATGATATCCCTTGAACAGATCAACCTTGGAAAAAATGTGGCACTGGTGTAAATGGGCAGCAAAATCCTATATATGAGGAATTGGGTACCTGTCAAGTGTAGTAAAATCAGTAATTGCCACAGGGTCTCCATCCACCTGTTTTCTTGGGTTCCATGTGTAATGGAGATGCCCAAGGACTGTTGGAGCGTCGAATGATACCTAACTCCTCCATGCCGTAAACTCCGCCTTTGCTTGCAGCAGTTTATCAGGTGGAAGACGACGAGCTCTGGCATGAATTGGTGGGCCTGAAATGTCTATGTAATGAGATACACCATGGGCTGTTTTTGAGACATTGAAATTAGGAGTGAGAATATGGGGAAATTCGTTGAGCAGGGCTACATTGGCATCCTTCTGCAGCGTATGTACCCCGAGCTGGGAAACACTCCCTTTGCTGCACGCTAGTGGGTATGTCTAAAAAGTGGTGGCATGAACCAAATTCTTCCATTTCACATCCACCAGTAAGTCATGGGATCGTAAAACATCCACCCTCAAAATTGGCTGAGCAACAGAAGCTAAGACGCATTTCCACTGGAATATGGTCCCTCCTATTCCAATTGAGATCCGTCTCGTGTTGAAGCTTGGAATGGTAGTTCCATTTGCCGCTCGAAGAGCCAGGTGTAATCGTTAATGTGTTCCTTCAAAATAGGTCGGCAGGAGTAGGCTGACCTCAGCACCTGTGTCTACAAGAAACTTGCGCTTACCCGCGTCATCTTGAAGATACAATTGACCAGTATTTGCACCAGCTGCCGAGGCCACTACAGGCAGCCGGCTCTTTTTGTTTCCTGCATTTTTTCCCTTAATAGATACACGGCTGGACACATTTATGGGCACTTTTTCGCCAATGGTGATGGTAAAAACACCAATCTCGATCCACATCAGCACATTCCTTCTTCTTTGATTGAACTGCAGATGCAGGAGACTCATAGGATGCGGGAGATGTATCTGCTGCCTAATAGGCTGTATTTGAGCAGACTCTTGTGGAAGAGTACGATAGAGCCTGTCAGCCTTCCATGCTATGTCATGGGGATGGCAGAAATCCATGCCAGCGATGGGTATGGTGACACGAGCTGGGAGCTTTGATAGGAATTGGGTTTCAAAGAGCAGGCAATGAGAATGACCATCTGCCAATGCAAGCATCTCATTTATTAGGTCTGATGGATTCCTTTCACCCAGGCCTTCCTTGTTCAAAAGCCGCATGTCACGCTCATGCCTTGTCAATTCCAGTGTATCCAGGAGAAACTGGCGGAACCTGCTGTACTCGTTTTCCGCCAGGGGTTTGGCAATAAATTCACTCACTCTAGATGCAGTAGCGGTGCCCAATGCACCTATGACATGCCAGAACCTTGTGTTCTTCGCCGTTATGCCCCAAAGATGAAACTGGGTTTCAGCCTGAATAAGCCAAACCTGAGATTGATGGGTTCAGAAAGGAGGCAAGTGAAGATTAAATGTGTTAACTGCCACTGCTGTTGTAGCTGCATCCATTATGACTGTAGACTCAGACTTTGGCCAAATCTTGCAGTCGGGGTCACCAATTGTAGCAGCTACTACAGTAGAGCTACTGAAATAATACAAAAACACACGCCTGACTAGTCAACTGAAGACTGATTTATTCAGGGTTTACTGGCATCTTTTATATACTGCATGTCCCGGCCTCCACGGGACAAGGTGGGACATCACTATGAGATTGTTGCAGGTTTAAATCTAGCCTTGTAAGTGTCCCGCACCTTCCGGCGGGAGATTCAACGGCTCAAGGTGCCATCCTTCAGCACTCGGTATCTCTCGCATGCAGTCCATTAGGTGAGTATATAGCATCCATATTATAGTTCTGCACACTCGCAGAGCCACGCCAGCGACAATTTGCATTGCCGCACTGTGTGCCCGCTCGGCCCGCTACATGGCCGCTACATCCTCAAGTAAGAAGCATGGTCATGCATTAGAGTGGTGTAAATGTTGAAATCTTTTTCTATTACAATAAAAGGCAAATTAAGCTGAACAGCCACTGAAAATATATATTGTCACCGTAATTTATTCTAATTAGAGCTGAATAGATTTGCTTTGAAGTGACCTAAAAGGTCTATTTTTGTAATATTTTGTAATCTTTCAAAGATGAGAGTCCCATTTTTGCATATGATAGAATGTAAACATGGCTGACACAATTAAAGAGCAATTATAAGTGCCAAGATACAAAGAGGGAATGTAAAATTAAAAGGGCTAAGGACAAATTAAATGAGTGGACAACAACATGGTAGATGCTATGTGGAAGATCATTCAATTCAAAGAAAAAACAAAAATGCTGAATAGATTGGGAAATGTTGATACGCAAAGGTTATAGAAAACTAACATGCAGCTGTAGCTGTAATTAGGAAAGCAAATGGGATATAGGCCTTTGTATGTTTTCAACATTTTGACAATGTTTATATTCCAAGAATAATTACTATATATAAATATATATATATATATATATATATATATATATATATTTTTTTTTTTTTTAAAGTCTCGGAACTATATCAAGCTACAAAGATAATGTGAAATCCTGCATTGTTCATGAAAGCAAGGACTAACTTATGAAGGTCAGAAGCTGAGTGATTAAAGTATCTGGATTTTTAAAAAAGTCAAGCAACAAAAGCATCACACCCATCATTTAATTTCCTTCCTCCTTTGGAAAACTCAATTGATTCTCAACTAGCCTCCAAAAATATATACTTGCAACATGGAAATATAATAAAATTGCCAATATTTTACCTAACCTTACAAATGAAATTAAACATGAGATTTTTAAAATTAATTGCTAAACCTTGTTGAAGAACTGAGCCATATACATTTTAAACCTCGACTGAAAATCAAATTTGATAAATGCAAGATATTGTTTAAGTAAGGCAAGCATTTGGTTTCCATAGAATTGTAGGAGGTACGGTTTACCAGAATTATAAAGGGGAAAGGGAGGAAGATTCTGCATTCAATCTCTTGAGAAATGTGATTCTGAAGTTCACTAACAAGTGTTGGTACTAATGTAAGGCTTCATAGTAGTTGTCAGGAAGTGTAAAATGAATCACTTTCATTTACACAATTTGCCTTTGGAATGAAATATTATTTTGATTTTAAGAACATATTTGCAACAATTGATACATAGTTTTGCATACCAGATAGTTCCTAGTTTTCCTTATCAGATAAACACTTCATGGAAGATTCTGAAAGGAATAATAAATTTAAATGTCTTTCTAGAACAGTGAGTCCAAGTAGTTGGGTCCACTGTGATTAGAAATTTGAATATATCCAAAAATTGTCTCATAATTGATCTATGGCACGATGACAAATCCTTAAAATGTGAAATTGTTTGTTTTAATATTTACAGAACTGTCAGTTCTTGATCACAATATTAAAGCAGTCCGAGGACTTGGCAAAACGTAATGTTACCAATAGAGGGAAAGGAACAAATTGAAGTTAAGACAATTTAGTATTTTCAAGTGGGTTAAGCCATGAGTGTTGCAGTGAGATTGTTTCAGTCGATAAGACCAAAAAATATAGGAGCAAAAGCAGGCCATTCATCCTATCGAGTCCATTCCACCATTCCATCATGAGCTGATCCACTCAGCCCCACTTCCCTGCCTCTCCCCATAGCCTTTTTAAAAATATTTTCATAAATATACATAATAAACTTTTCAATATAAATATCTGAAATACAAAACTTTTTTTCTTTACAAAAAAACAAGCAAAACAGCCCCCCCCACCACAAACACACATCTTTCAGGAAGTCACATGTATTTATACTATATCAGCATTTATTATTGTCTTTTTTTATTATTATAGTTATAATTGGGCCCCTATATGATCCCAATATAGGGGCAATACCTTAACAAAAATATGTATTTTTTTTCCATAGGCATGCAACTATTCATCCCTGAAGTCTATCGTGCTATATTAGAGGATATTCAGATTTCCAGGTAATTGCAATACATTTCCTTGCCACGGCGAAAGCTATTTTAACAAATGAAATTTGGAATTTAGTTAATTTATTGCTTATTTCAATAAAGTTACCGAAAAGATAAAGCTCCAGATCAATTGTGAAGGTCACCCCTGTTATCCTTGTTAATATTTCAGTAATATCCTGCCAAAAAGGTCTCACCTTCATGCACAACCACGTGGCATGTAAAAACGTTCCTGTTTCTGACCCACGTCTAAAACACTTCTCTGATAGTTAAGATTTTAATCCATGGAACTTCTGTGATGTAAGATATAGTTGGTGTAGGAAATTATATTGAACTAATCTGCATTGTCCATTATAATTGATGTTATACTAACCAAACACCAATCAGACCAGCATCTTTCTACAATTGCAACAACTAGGTCCGACTCCCTTCTCTCTCTCAATCTCTGTAAACATTTTTCTTATGAATTTAGGTGTATTCCCCAGCCAGATTGTTTGTTCCATTTCACTCATTTCAGGTGGGACCAACATTCCCCCCATCTTTCTCTCAGGAACAATCATTTAGCAAAATCAAGTCCCAAATCTTTCTCCCATTTAAGCCATGATTTGTGAAACTCAATTTTAGGCATTTTCTGTTGCAATAATTTATACATTTCTGAAATAAAACCTTTCTTCCCTCCATCACGAATCAACATTTCAAATTTTGACTCTTTAGGTAAAAGGAAATGCCTCCCAAAATAATCATACAACATTGATTTAATTTGATCACAAAAAAGTGTGAGCTGGTATTTGATATTTTTCCTTCAATCTTTCAAATGACAAAATGACTCAATTCATAACAATCACTTATCGTCTTAATCCCTTTCTGATCCCAAATTTTGAGAAGTTAATTATTAACCATAAAAGGTAAACATTTATTGTGATACAAAGGAATATATCTAGACAATTTACCTTGATTACCAATTTCTTTATTTACCCTTTCCCAAATACCTATCAAATGAAATAAAATAGGTGATTTATAAGAACTTATTAAATTAATGTTCCATTTATAAATAAAATAATCTCTTCTATCTTCTCCAATTCTATTTAATTCTATATCTGCCCAAGTCAAAGGACTATCCAAATCAAATATTCTATTTATAATTTTTAACTGAGCAGCTTTATAATAATTTTAAAAATTAAAAGTTGCGAGCCACCTAATTTATATTTCCATGCTAATTTTCTCTTCCATAAAAAATTCCTAACCATTGTATTCAAATCCTTAAAAAACTTTTTAGGGATATTACAAGGAATATTTTGAAAAAACACTGAAGCCTAGGAAATATATTAATTTTTATACAATTCACCCTACCCACCAAGGTTAATGGTAAATCCTTCCATTTATTTAAATCTTCTTTTATTATAGAAATTAATGATAAATAATTTAAATCATATAATTTATCTATATATTTATTTACTTTAATACCTAAATACTTAATTTGTTTTGTCCATCTAAAACCTTCCACTCCTTTACAACTAGAGTAATCAGCTTCAGACAATGGCATAAGTTAACTTTTATTCCATTTCATTTTATAACCAGATAATTCTTCATACTGTATTAATTTTTCCTGTAACACCTTCAACGACTCCAATCGTTCAGTTAAATAAATTAATAAATCATCTGCAAATAAACTAATCTTATATTCATCCAATCCTAATTTAATTCTCTTTATATTCCTTTCCTGTCTTATTAATTGAAGTAAAGGTTCAATCATCAATGCAAATAATGTTGGTGATAAAGGGAAACCTTGTTTAGTAGATCTCTCTAAATTAAAAGATTCTGACAAAACCCCATTTGTCATAACTCTAGCTTTGGGTTGTTTATATATTGCCTTAATTCAACTTCTAAACATTGATCCAAACTGAAATTTCTCCAACACTTTGAATAAAAAAACCCATTCCACCCTATCAAACACCTTCTTGGCATCCAATGATAGGACCATTGAGAAATATTTATTAAACTAATTAATTTAAATACTTTTATCAGCAGAAGTAGATAAGTTAGAAAAAGACATTAGTGTTTTGGAAAAAGAGTTACAGAAGAGTACATAGTTATCTTTTTTACATCATCAAACTCCTTTGTTTAATCAAAGTAGGACTAAAATCTTGAAAGAATAGCACTTTTTCATGGTCAATCTCAGGCAGACCATTGTTTTGTTTTGAGTATTCATATTCCACTCCCAGAATTGTCTCCTGTTTCTGGTAACTCAAATATCTTACCAGGACCGGTTGTTGTTGTTGATCACTGGCTCTTCTGGGCCTGAGGGTCCAGTGAGCTGTTTCTATCTGTAATTTTTCTTTGAATTTATTTTCTCCCAGCACTTGTGGGATCTATGTTTCAAAGAAGTTTACCAAGTCTCTCCCTTTGATCCCTTCTTTCAACCCAATAATTCAGACATTGTTTTATCTGCTGAAATTCTCCATGTGGTCGATCTTGTCCAGCATACCTTCTCATCTGAATTCCATTTCTTCACATCTTCTTCCATAGCTTTTAGCTTTTTTTGTGTTTTCACCAAGTCAATTTCCGCTTGGGTCATTCATTGGATTAAATCTTCAACAGTGTTTTTAAATTCAGTCATCCTCTCTGGCATGTCTCTCATTGCGGTTTTGACGCCTGTAAAGCAGTTTCACAAATTTTCCATTTTTTACAGGATAATATTTAGATCTTGTCCCAACTTCCCAGCTTTGCCGGGGTCCACCAATCCCAAGGCCATTCTTGTGCCACTCCCTTTCGGGGTTTTGCTCGATGTTCCTGGCTGAGTAGAAACTTCCTCAGTTTTTGTTTTTGCTGCCTTGGTCTCTTGGTCCTTGCTTTATCTATTTTTGGTGAAATTTAGTTTTGAAATTTTAACCATCTTTTTGATACTCTTCATGGTGAGCTCAACCAGAAGATGCCCGTCTAAGTCCTTAGCATGGTCACGCCCCCTCTCCCCATAACTTTTAATACGTTGACTATTTAGATATCTATCAATCTCTGCCTTAAACACACCCAAAGACGGTCTCTACAGCCACACGTGGTAGCAAATTCTAGAGGTGCACCACTCTCTGGCTAAAGAAGTTCCTCTGCATCTCTGTTTTAAATGGGCGCCCTTCAACCCTGAAATTGTGCCCTCTTGTCCTAGTCTTCCTTAATATGGGAAACAACTTGCCACATCTACCCTGTCCGGCCTTTCAACATCTGAAATGCTTCTTTGGTGACCCCCTCATTCTTCTGAACTCCAAGGAGTACAATCAAGAGTCTAGTCATGGGCACCTAAATGTAAGCTTCATTTGTATTACCACTGTAATGAAAATGGAACCAGGCCAGGTTTGAGATCGGATGCCTGTGCAGCAGGTCATGACCAATGATGTGGGTTGTGAAAATGACTGTTGATAAAGGTAATTGACAGAGAATATATCAGCAATCCAGGTTCTGGTGAGTGGGGAACAATAACTTGAAATAGTTGTGGAGGGTTGAGTAGGTCAGTGTATTGTGCAAGAATAAAAGACACCTGAGAGAGGCACTGATATGACATTGCATTGAGTAGGTCTAGCAATTCCAGGAGTAGCCAACCATTGTACTCTTCCCTATGTTTATGGAGAAATAATCTTGGAGTGCAAAGGTGATTTTTGCCAGAAAGTCTCCAGTTGTATTTCAGAAATGACAAGAAGTCCCAACTTGTACATCAATGCAGCACCAAAAAAAAACATTTCAATTGATAAAAAGCAATAAAGTTTTGTAGTGATCATTATTGAGAACAACTTTTAAGAATACCTCCAAGCACTAAAATTTAAATTTCTCCACTTCAAATTATGAAATTAAAACTTTTGTCCCTGGATCATTGATCCAGAACTCTGGTTTCTTGTCCAGTGACTTTAACAATTACGCCTCCACACCCATTTGAGATGCTAATTGTCATTTGGTATCGAAATTAATATTGACCCAGAATTTCTTTAGTGAGGCACAATATTGGAAATTTCTTGGAAAACTAGAGAATCATTTGCAATATTTGCTCAATTGTTTCTAGGTTCCCAGTAAATACTGCCCTTCTGGAGAGAACTGTCTGGATTTGGGCACTGAACTTCAATGTTGTACAAAATTCTACCAGATTAGTTTTCACAAATATGATTGACAATCTTCACAACATGAGTAGTTGGATCGGGCTGCTGCTGCTCCGAGGACAGCAGAGTCGGCATTCCAAAGGCGACCGTTGGAGGAGGGGCGAAGAGAGACTACTAGAGGAGTGAGTAAATTGCCTGAAGGCCTATAAAAGGAGTGAAAGGTGAGGGAGCGGCCAGTGAGGAGTGGGGCAGTGAAGGAATGGAGACTTGGGACTTTGGCTCGAGGGACTTCGGTAAGAAGGAGCTCCCTGTGTGGTAAGGTGTCCTTTTTGGTTAGTCTTTTAGTATTATTTGTTTAGTTTTTCTTTTAAATAACCTATATATATTAAGAAAGGAGGTAATGGAGTCCGCGGGGGTAGTCAAGTGCTCCAATTGTGGGATGTGGGAAATCAGAGACACCACAGCTGTTCCTGGCGACTACACCTGCAAAAGGTGCATCCAATTGCTACTTATGAGCAACCGTGTTAGGGAGCTTGAGTTGTAATTGGATGAACTGAGGATCATAAGGGAAGCAGAGGCAGTGATAGAGAGGAGTTACAGGGAGACAGTCACCCCTAGAAGGCAGGAGTCAGGGAATTGGGTGACTGTAAGGAAAGGAGGGAGAGTGCCAGTGCAGAGTACTGCTGTGGAAGTGCCCCTCAGCAACATGTATTCGGCATTGGATACTGCTGGGGGGAACAGCCTATCAGGGACGAGTTGTGGGGGTCAGGTGTCTGGCACAGGGGCTGCCCCTGAGGCTCAGAAGGGAAGGAGAGATAAGAACAGGGTAATTGTGGTTGGGGACTCATTTGTCAGAGGGACAGATAGGAGGTTTGTTGGACGAGATTGGGGATCCAGGTTGGTCTATTGCCTCCCTGGTTCTAGGGTCAGGGATGTCTCTGATCTAGTTCACAGAATTCTGCAAGGGGAAGGTGAGCAGCCAGGAGTCGTGGTCCATGTGGGGACTAATGACTTAGTTAGAAGTGGGGATGAGGTCCTGAAACAGGAATACATAGAATTAGGCAGGAAGTTAAAAAACAGGACCTCTAAGGTAGTAATCTCTGGATTGCTGCAGGTGCCATGCGCTAGAGAGGGTAGAAATAGGAGGATGTGGAGGATGATTGCGTGGCTAAAGAGTTGGTGCAGGGGGCAGGGGATAAGATTTCTGGATCATTGGGATCTCTTCTGGGGAAGGTCAGACCTGTAGAAAAGGGACGGACTCCACTTGAACTGGAGGGGGACCAATATCCTGGCAAGCAGATTTGCTAGAAAACTAGTTTGGCAGGGGGGTGGGGAGCAGAGTTTGCGAGCAGTGTCTAGGGTGCATGGCCACCTAGTTAAGAATGATAAAGATAACAAAGGAAGGATGGAGGTTAAGGTAAAAGGTAGAATAGGGAATATATGTGAGGGTCATTCTCCGAAATGCATGTACTTTAATGTAAGGAGCATAGTGAACAAGGTAGATGAGCTTAGAGCATGGATTGGCACTTGGAATCATGACGTTGTGGCACTTAGTGAGACCTGATTACAGGAGGGACAGGACTGGCAACTAAATATTCCAGAATACAAATGTTTTAGATGTGATAGAACAGGGGGTAAAAAAGGGGAGGAGTTGCTCTGCTTGTTAAGGAGGACATTACTACCGTGAGGTGGCAGGATGGTTTGGAGGGATCGTCCAGTGAGACTGTTTGGGTGGAATTGAGGGGTGGAGGAGGCATGATGGCACTAATAGGAGTGTATTATAGACCACCAAATGGGCCAAGAAAATTGGAAGAACAAATTTGTAAGGAGATAGCACATATGTGTAATAAACATAAGGTAGGGACCTCGGCCCCAGTCCGGGCAGTATGGACCGACCTAGGAGGGGAGGCAGACCCCTCCAGCCCGGGTAAGAAACCTGCAGAGGAGAAGGCCACTCCGATATAAAACCTACGACCCAAGGACCTCGCTGCCACGTCCCAGCTTGCTTGGCCATGGCACACGAACCATGGGTGTAAAGGGTGGGGCCAGTACTGTGCACACTGCACTCCACCTAAAAGCTCCTTTGCGCAGGCCCGAGGACAGGTCCACGTCCTCCCCCTCCACGTCTTCCCCCTCCACATCCTCCCCCTCCACGTCCTCCCCCTCCACGTCCTCCCCCTCCACGTCTTCCCCCTCAAAAGATGCTCACAAACTCAAGCTAGCATGCTGGAACATCAGAACCATGCTAGACAAGGCTGACAGCCACCGACCTGAACGTCGGTCTGCCCTCATCGCACATGAACTCCTCAGACTTGACATCGACATAGCCGCTCTCAGTGAAGTCCGCCTGGCAGATGTAGGCAGCCTCCAAGAACGAGGCGCGGGCTACACACTCTACTGGTCTGGCAAGCCTTCAGATGAACGACGCCTATCTGGTGTAGGCTTCATGGTCAAGAGCTTCATTGCCTCCAAACTCGAAAACCTTCCGACAGGCCTCTCGGACCGAATCATGTCCATGCGACTCCCCCTTCAAAACAAGCGTCGCATCACCCACATCAGTGTCTATGCTCCAACCCTCCAGGCGGAACCAGCAGAAAAGGACAAGTTCTACACCGACCTGCGCAACCTCATCCAACGCACCCCTACAGCCGACAAGGTTGTCATCCTGGGCGACTTCAACGCTCGTGTCGGCAAAGACTCAGAAACCTGGCTAGGAATCCTGGGCAAGCATGGCGTTGGCAAGTGCAACGACAATGGGCGCCTCCTGTTGGAGCTCTGCGCAGAACAGCGGCTTGTCATTACAAACACCCTTTTTCAGCAGAGGGACAGCCTTAAGACCACCTGGATGCATCCCCGATCCAAACACTGGCACCTCCTGGACTACATCCTGGTGCGAGAAAGTGACAAACGAGATGTGCTCCACACCAGGGTCATGCCTAGTGCGGAATGCCACACTGACCACCGGCTGGTTCGCTGCAAGCTCAACCTTCACTTCAAGCCAAAGCTCAGGAACAGTAAAGCCCCCAGAAAGAGGTTCAATGTTGGAAACCTGCAGTCAGACGAAGCGAGAGGAGACTTCCAGGCAAACCTCAAAGCAAAGCTCGACGATGCAACCCGCCTCACGGACCCGTCCCCTGAAACCCTCTGGGATCAGTTGAAGACTACCATACTGCAATCCACTGAAGAGGTACTGGGCTTCTCCTCCAGGAAAAACAAGGACTGGTTTGACGAAAACAGCCAGGAAATCCAGGAGCTGCTGGCAAAGAAGCGAGCTGCCCACCAGGCTCACCTTACAAAGCCGTCCTGTCCAGAGAAGAAACAAGCCTTCCGTTGCGCATGCAGCCATCTTCAGCGCAAACTCCGGGAAATCCAAAATGAGTGGTGGACTAGCCTCGCCAAACGAACCCAGCTCAGCGCGGACATTGGCGACTTCAGGGGTTTCTACGAGGCTCTAAAGGCTGTGTACGGCCCCTCACCCCAAGTCCAAAGCCGGCTGCGCAGCTCAGACGGCAAAGTCCTCCTCAGCGACAAGATCTCCATCCACAACCGATGGTCAGAACACTTCCAATCTTTTTTCAGTGCCAACCGCTCAGTCCAAGATTCCGCCCTGCTCCAGCTCCCTCAACAGCCCCTAAGGCTAGAGCTGGATGAGGTCCTCACCCTGGATGAGACATATAAGGCAATCGAACAACTGAAAAGTGGCAAAGCAGCAGGTATGGATGGAATCCCCCCCAGAGGTCTGGAAGGCTGGCGGCAAAACTCTGCATGCCAAACTGCATGAGTTTTTCAAGCTTTGTTGGGACCAAGGAAAACTGCCTCAGGATCTTCGTGATGCCACCATCATCACCCTGTACAAAAACAAAGGCGAGAAATCAGACTGCTCAAACTACAGGGGAATCACGTTGCTCTCCATTGCAGGCAAAATCTTCGCTAGGATTCTACTAAATAGAATAATACCTAGTGTCGCCGAGAATATTCTCCCAGAATCACAGTGCGGCTTTCGCGCAAACAGAGGAACTACTGACATGGTCTTTGCCCTCAGACAGCTCCAAGAAAAGTGCAGAGAACAAAACAAAGGACTCTACATCACCTTTGTTGACCTCACCAAAGCCTTCGACACCGTGAGCAGGAAAGGGCTTTGGCAAATACTAGAGCGCATCGGATGTCCCCCAAAGTTCCTCAACATGAATATCCAACTGCACGAAAACCAACAAGGTCGGGTCAGATACAGCAATGAGCTCTCTGAACCCTTCTCCATTAACAATGGCGTGAAGCAAGGCTGTGTTCTCGCACCAACCCTCTTTTCAATCTTCTTCAGCATGATGCTGAACCAAGCCATGAAAGACCCCAACAATGAAGACGCTGTTTATATCCGGTACCGCACGGATGGCAGTCTCTTCAATCTGAGGCGCCTGCAAGCTCACACCAAGACACAAGAGAAACTTGTCCGTGAACTACTCTTTGCAGACGATGCCGCTTTAGTTGCCCATTCAGAGCCAGCTCTTCAGCGCTTGACGTCCTGCTTTGCGGAAACTGCCAAAATGTTTGGCCTGGAAGTCAGCCTGAAGAAAACTGAGGTCCTCCATCAGCCAGCTCCCCACCATGACTACCAGCCCCCCCACATCTCCATCGGGCACACAAAACTCAAAACGGTCAACCAGTTTACCTATCTCGGCTGCACCATTTCATCAGATGCAAGGATCGACAATGAGATAGACAACAGACTCGCCAAGGCAAATAGTGCCTTTGGAAGACTACACAAAAGAGTCTGGAAAAACAACCAACTGAAAAACCTCACAAAGATAAGCGTATACAGAGCCGTTGTCATACCCACACTCCTGTTCGGCTCCGAATCATGGGTCCTCTACCGGCATCACCTACGGCTCCTAGAACGCTTCCACCAGCGTTGTCTCCGCTCCATCCTCAACATCCATTGTAGCGCTTTCATCCCTAACTTCGAAGTACTCGAGATGGCAGAGGTCGACAGCATCGAGTCCACGCTGCTGAAGATCCAGCTGCGCTGGATGGGTCACGTCTCCAGAATGGAGGACCATCGCCTTCCCAAGATCGTGTTATATGGCGAGCTCTCCACTGGCCACCGTGACAGAGATGCACCAAAGAAAAGGTACAAGGACTGCCTAAAGAAATCTCTTGGTGCCTGCCACATTGACCACCGCCAGTGGGCTGATATCGCCTCAAACCGTGCATCTTGGCACCTCACAGTTTGGCAGGCAGCAACCTCCTTTGAAGAAGACCGCAGAGCCCACCTCACTGACAAAAGGCAAAGGAGGGAAAACCCAACACCCAACCCCAACCAACCAATTTTCCCCTGCAGCCGCTGCAACTGTGTCTGCCTGTCCCGCATCGGACTTGTCAGCCACAAACGAGCCTGCAGCTGACGTGGACTTTTACCCCCTCCATAAATCTTCGTCCGCGAAGCCAAGCCAAAGAGTGATCATGGGAGAATTTAACTTCCCTCACATTGATTGGGATACCCATACAGTAAGAGGGCTGGATGGGCTAGAGTTTGTCAAATGTGTACAAGATAGTTTTCTTAATCAATGCGTAGAGGAACTGACTCGGGACGGTGTAATACTGGATCTGCTGTTAGGGAACGAGATAGGTCAGGTGTCTGAGGTTAATGTTGGAGAACAAATTGGGTCTAGTGATCACAACTCTATTAGTTTTAGGGTAGTTTTAGGGAAGAGCAAAGAAGGGCCTAAAGTTGAGTTTCTGGATTGGAGAAAAGCAAATTTCGAAGGAATAAGAATGGCTTTGGGGAGTATTGAGTGAGACATGATTTTTTCAGGAAAGGATGTAAATGAAAAATGGAGAATATTCAAAGAAGAAATTTTGAGAATACAGAGTAGATATGTCCCAGTGAGGATCAAAGGAAAGGCTGGAAGTCATAGGGAGCCTTGGTTTTCGAGGAATATTAGTAATTTGGTTAGGAGAAAGAGGGAGGTGTACAAGAGGTATAAACAGCAGGGTGATGAGAAATTGAAAGAGGACTACAAAGAGTGTAGAAAAAATCTTAAGAAAGTAATTAGAAAGGCCAAAAAGAGGCACGAAGAGGCTTTGGCAGGCAGAGTAAAAATAAATTCAAAGGGTTTCTATAGGTACATTAAAAGTAAAAGGTTAGTGAGGGATAGAATTGAAGCCCTTGTAGATAGGGAGGGTAGGCTGAGTGAGAAGTCAGAGGAAATGGGGGAAATTTTAAATGATTTCTTTTCCTCGGTATTCACTAGGGAAAAAAAATATTGAACCAGTTGAAGTCAAGAAAAATACTGGGGATGTCATGAAGCATATAAGGATAAACGAGGAGGTAGTGATGGCTGTGTTAAAAAAGATAAAGGTGGACAAATCTCCGGGTTCGGACAAAGTATTCCCAAGGACACTCAGGGAGACTAGTGTACAGATAGTGGGGCCATAACAGAGATATTTAGGATGTCACTGGTCACGGGGGTAGTACCAGAGGATTGGAGGGTGGCTCATGTTGTTCCGCTGTTTAAGAAAGGGTCCAAATGTAAGCCTGGAAATTATAGACCTGTGAGTCTGACGTTTGTGGTGGGTAAGTTGATGGAAAGTGTTCTGAGGGATGGCATTTACAAATATTTGGAGGTACAGGGATTGATAGGGAGTAATCAGCATGGTTTTGTCAGGGGTAGATCATGCTTGACAAACTTGATTGAGTTTTTCGAGGGGATTACAAAAAAGATTGATGAAGGGAAGGCTGCGGATGTTGTCTATTTAGACTTTAGTAAAGCTTTTGACAAAGTTCCCCACAGGAGGTTAGAAAAAAAGGTGGAGGCATTAAGTATAAATAAGGAGGTAATGAAATGGATTCAGCAATGTTTGGATGGGAGGTGTCAGAGAGTACTGGTAGAAAATTGTTTGTCAAATTGGAGGTCGGTGACTAGTGGAGTTCCTCAGGGATTGGTCCTGGGTCCACTATTGTTTGTTATATATATTAACGATCCGGAAGAAGGGGTGGTGAATTGGATAAATAAGTTTGCAGATGATACAAAGATTGGTGGTATTGTGGACAGTAAGGAAGATTACCGTAGCTTAAAAAGAGATATAGGAAAGCTAGAGGAGTGGGCTGAGAAATGGCTGATGGAACTTAATACGGATTCAGAAAAGTTTCTCCATTAATGTTGTCTTGGGAAATTGGGAATGACAAGTAGATGAAGTGTTCATAGATGATCCTTTGGGGACCAAGCAACCTTTGTTCTCTTGGGTTTAGATAGTGTTGCATTTTGGAAAGGCAAATCTAAATAGGTCATATGCATTGAATGGTAGACAATTGAGGATTGCAGAGCAACAAAGGGATTTAGGAGTGATGGCAAATAGTACCCTCAAGGCTGATACTCAGGTAGATGGTGTGGTGAAGAAGGCATTTGGAATGTTGGCCTTCATAAATCGGAGTATTGAATTCAAGAGTAGGGAGGTTATGATGAAATTGTACAAGGCATTGGTGAGGTCAAATTTGGAGTACTGTGTACAGTTTTGGTCACCAAATTATAGGAAAGATATAAACAAAATAGAGAGAGTGCAGAGAAGGTTCACAAGAATGTTGACAGGATTCCAAGGTTTGAGTTACAGGGAAAGGTTGTGCAGACTGGGGCTTTTTTCTCTGGAACGTAGAAGATTGAAAGGGGACTTGATAGAGGTGTTTAAGATTTTAAAAGGGCCAGAGAGAGTCAACGTGGATAGGCTTTTTCAATTAAGAGTGGGGTATATTCAAACCAGAGGTCATGGTTTGAGATTGAAGGGGGAAAATTATAAGGGGATCATGAGGGGAAATTTCTTCACGCAAAGGGTGGTTGGGATGTGGAATGAGCTTCCGGCAGAGGTGGTTGAAGCAGGGACGTTATTTACATTTAAGGAAAGACTGGATAATTACATGGAGGGGAGAGGATTGGAGGGGTATGGACCAGATGCTGGTCAGTGGGACTAGGAGGGTGGGGATTTGTTCCGGCATGGACTAGTAGGGCCAAACTGGCCTGTTCGTGCTGTATATGGTTATATGGTTATATGGTTATATGATTTAGTACTACACAGGTGGGTTTAAATTAGATTGGCGTGGGGCATGATCCAATACAGGATAGTGGCAGGTGAGAGGTAAGAAGTTGGTTTGGAGAGTGACAAGAGAAAGATTAGAGGGCAGGAGAAATGTAGGGAACGAGGAAGGACTGTTGGTTTAAATTACACATTTTTTGTGCTAGAAGCTTGTCAGGTAAGGCAGATGAACTTGGGGTATGGTTAAACACATATGACTGGGATGTGGTGATCATTATAAAAACTAAGTTAAGAGAGGCAGTTCAACGTTCTAAGGTACTGGTACTCGGGAAAGGCACAGATGGGGTTACAAAAGAGGGGCTAGTGCATTATTGGTTAAGGAGGATGGCAATGGTCAGAGGTGACATTACAGATGGGTCGGCTTGTAAGGCTATCTTAGAGCTGAAGAATAAGGTGATTATATTTTCCCCTCTAATTCCCATTGACTATTTGGGAGCCTGTAGAGGGGCAAATATGCCATGAGATTGCTGCCAGCTGATGGTCAAATAGGTTGAGGGGATTTTAACTTTCCAAATATGACTGGGAAAGTAAGAGTGTGAAAAGTTTATACAGGATGGATTCAGAAAAGTTTCTCCATTAATGTTGTCTTGGGAAATTGGGAATGACAAGTAGATGAAGTGTTCATAGATGATCCTTTGGGGACCAAGCAACCTTTGTTCTCTTGGGTTTAGATAGTTATGGAGAGAAAGAGGGTGGGACCATAGTTAAAATTTGAAAATGAGGTAAGGCCAACTTTGAAAGTATAGGAAAAGATCTACCTTAAGCTAATTGAAGGAAGAGGAACATGAGGAAAATTGGATGTTTTTGCACATTCCTGTTCGAGAGAAGTGTCAAACTTGCAAATGTAGGGAAGCTTTGATAACAAGGGAAATTCAGGTTCTGGCCAAGAGCAAGGAGGTATGGGGCTGGTGTAAGCAACTGTGATCAAATGTATGCCTAGAGGAATTTCAGGAACTGAGGAGCAAGCTAAAAAAGGAAAGCAGGAGAGCAAAAATAAGACAAGAGTTAGCTCTGCTAGATAACATTATGGATAATCCTAAGATTTTAATAGTATATAAAGGGAAAAATTGTAACCACAGTAAAAAAAAACCCTCAAGAAACAATATCGGCAACTCTATGTGGAGCCACCTAAGGTAGACAGGTCCTCAAAGAGTACTTCTCTGTTTTTACTGTGGAGAAAGACATGAGAATTGGGAAACTTAGTGCAATCAATAGTAGTGTCTTGAGAACAGGCAATATGAAAGTTGAGGTGGGGCTGATGGTCTTGATGTCTTTGAAGGCAGAAAAAAAATCTCCTGGGCCTGATCAGATATATCTCAACAGGAGAGAAAATTGTAGGTGCCCTGGCTAATATTTTTGAGTCATCATTAATACAGATGTCATGCCAGAAGACTTGAGTGTGGCAATGTTGTACCATTATTCAATAAGGACTGCAGGGAAAAGACTGGGAACTAAAGGCAAATGCGCTTGACATTTGTGGTTGGTAAGTTAGCAGAGAAAATTCTGAAGGAGAAGATATAAATGCATTCAGTCAGCTCAGTTTTGTAAACGGGAAGACATGACTCAGAGTTTTATGAAGATGTGACTAAGAAGGTTGATGAAGACAGAGCTGCAGAAGTTTTGTATATGGATTTCAGCAAGGTATTCCAATAAGATTCTGCATGGTAGGCTGTTCTGGAAAGTTAGATCGCATGGGGTCCAAGAAGAGAGAGCAGAATGGATAAAACATTGCCTTCATGGAAGAAAGCAGAGGATGATTTATGGAAGGCTGTTTTTTTTTGGTGTCCCATTGTGTTCGATGCTGGGCCCATTACTGTTTGTCATCTAAATCAATGTTTAGATGTACATACACAATTAGCAGGTTTTCAGATGTCACTGAAGTTTCTGGTGTTATAGATAGTGAAGACTGTTGCCAAGGATTGCAGCAGGATCATGATTGGTTGGGCAGGTGGGAAGAGGAATAGTTGATGGAATTTAATACAGAGAAATGTGAGGTGTTACATTTCAGGAGGTCTAACGTGGGTATGATCTGCACAGTGTGTGGTGGAACATGGTTCTGTGGGCATGACCTCACTGGGTTGGCAGGCGGGCCACCTTCTGTACCTGTAGCTCCTCCCCATGAGATCCCCTAATAAAGGCTGAGAGCCCTAGTCTCTTCCTTCATACCTTCCTTGGATGTGAGCCAATAGTATGTAGAGACAGGCCATGGTTTTCTGATTAATAAAGCCTTTGACTACTTGTGAGTGGTTATTGATCATGCCACACAATGAATGATAGGAATCTGGGGAGTGCTCTAGAGCTGAGGGATCTAGGAGTAATAGGTCACAGAAAGATAGGGTGGTCAATAAAGGTTTTTGGCACCTTGGCCTTCATCAGTCAGAACCTTAAATAGAGAAGTTGGGAGGTCCTGTTGCATTGGTGAGTCCTAGTCTAGAGCAATCTGAGAATCACTGCTCTAGACCCAATTGTTACTGAAAACTTGCTTGAGAAAAATTGTCATTGGCCCATTTCCTCTGGAGTTACGAAACCGTGCACATAACAAATCAATTAGGTACAATTAAAACAGTGGTTTTCAAACTTTTTCTTTCCACCCACAGACCACCTTAAAGAATCCCTTACTAATCACAGAATACCTATGGCATAGGGAATACTTAAAGTGGTCTGTGAGTGGAAAGAAAAAGTTTGAAAACCACTAGTTTAGAGGACATGAGCCAAAGGCTGGCAAGTGGGATTGGTATGGGTTTGATATTTTGGTTGGCATGAGCAAGTTGAGCTGAAGGGCCATTTCCATGCTACATAACACTATGGCCTGTGACTGAAGTGGACCACTCATGCATTGTACGACTTCACAAAAAATGTGAGATCTGCTTTTTGGTGACACGTTCCAAAACTATACACGCCAGCACTTAAAACTGCCTGCATATGTCCCTTTTAAGTTAACTATTTGGCCTTCAGTTTGATTTTGCTTCAGGCATTCTAACATAATATTCTAGGTGGGGCAAGGGAGGTATGCACAAATGCACACATGGTTAAACTGAGCACACAAACGACAAGTTCAAATTCCATTCTGGCAAATGTGGAATTAAAATTCAGTTCATGATCTGGAACTTATTCATCCAGAGCGTGGTTAGAAGCTGGAACACAATACCTAGGTGGGTGGTGGAGGTAGATACTAGCACAACATTGAAGGATTCAGCCAAGGCATGGAAAGTTACAGATCAAGTGCTGGCAAGTGAAATTAGTGCAGAGAGGTATGCAATGGTTGACATAGATATGATGAGCTGAAGGACCTGCAAAGAAATAAAATTGGCAGGTCACCTGCTATCATCCAAGACAATTAATTCACTTGTGACAAATGAAAATCCTCATAAACATCTCAGAACTAGTGTTTAAATTGGGAGAGCTCTCCCATGGACAGGTCAAGCAATAACCAACAATATAGTCTTCAGAATTACATGTTACTGACAATGTGCCAGACTCTTCCATTACATTAGCTGGGAACATCCTATTTCCTGCATGAGAGAATCACTGCTTGATTGGTTGTTGTGGTGGGGGGGAATGTTCAGGTGGGAAGAAGTTGATCTTGGAATCCTCGGCATTAACAGATCTTGCAAAAAGAGCAATAGATGGAGTATATCAATTTAAGGAAGGAAAGGTCCTCCTGATTACCATATAACCATATAACGACTTACAGCACAGAACAGGCCAGTTACGCCCTACTAGTCCATGCCGTAACAAATCCCCACCCTCCTAGTCCCACTGACCAGCACCCGGTCCATACCGCTCCAGTCCTCTCCTCTCCATGTAACTATCCAGTCTATCCTTGAATGTAACCAATGATCCCGCCTCAACCACGTCTGCCAGAAGCTCATTCCACATCCCCACCACCCTTTGCAAAAAGAAATTTCTCCTCATGTTCCCCTTATAATTTTCCCCCTTCAATCTTAAACCATGCCCTCTAGTTTGAATCTTCCCCACTCTTAATTGAAAAAACCTATCCACGTTTACTCTGTCTGTCCCTTTTAAAATCTTAAACACCTCTATCAAGTCCCCTCTCAATCTTCTACGCTTCAGAGAAAAAAGCCCCAGTCTGCACAACCTTTCCCTGTAACTTAAACCTTGAAATCCTGTCAACATTCTCGTGAACCTTCTCTGCACTCTCTCTATTTTGTTTATATCTTTCCTATAATTTGGTGACCAAAACTGTACACAGTACTCCAAATTTGGCCTCACCAATGCCTTGTACAATTTCATCATAACCTCCTTACTCTTGAATTCAATACTCCGATTTATGAAGGACAACATTCCAAATGCCTTCTTCACCACACCATCTACCTGAGTATCAGCCTTGAGGGTACTATTTACCATCACTCCTAAATCCCTTTGTTGCTCTGCACATCTCAATAGCCTACCATTTAATGCATATGACCTATTTAGATTTGCCTTTCCAAAATGTAACACCTCACACTTATCTGTATTAAATTCCATCAGCCATTTCTCAGCTCACACCTCCAGCCTTCCTAAATCACCTTTTAATCTACGGTAATCTTCCTCACTGTCCACAACACCACCAATCTTTGTATCATCCGCAAACTTGCTTATCCAATTCTCCACCCCTACTTCCAGATCATTAATATATATAACAAACAATAGTGGCCCCAGTACCCAGATCCTTGAGGAACTCCACTAGTCACTGGCCTCCATCTCCAACATCGAAGTACTCGAGATGGCAGAGGCCGACAGCATCGAATCCACGCTGCTGAAGATCAAACTGCACTGGGTAGGTCACATCTCCAGAATGGAGGACCATCGCCTTCCCAAGATCGTGTTATATGGCGAACTCTCCACAGGCCACCGTGACAGAGGTGCACCAAAGAAGAGGTACAAGGACTGCCTAAAGAAAGCTCTTGGTGCCTGCCACATTGACAATCACCAGTGGGCTGATATCACCTCAAACCGTGCATCTTGGCGACTCACAGTTCGGCGGGCAGCAACCTACTTTGAAGGACCGCAGAGCCCACCTCACTGTCAAAAGACAAAGGAGGAAAAACACAACACCCAACCCCAACCAACCAATTTTCCCTTGCAACCGCTGTAACTGTGTCTGCCTGTCCCGCATCGGACTTGTCAGCCACAAACGAGCCTGCAGCTGACGTGGACATTACCCCTCCATAAATCTTCGTCTGCGAAGCCAAGCCAAAGAAAAAGATGAATTGGACAAACAATTTTCTTCCATTACTCTCTGACACCTCCCATCCAACCATTGCTGAATCCATTTCACTACCTCCTTATTTATACCTAATGCCTCCACCTTTTTTCCTAACCTCTTGTGGGGAACTTTGTCAAAATCTTTACTAAAGTCTAAATGGACAACATCCCTTCATCATCCTTTTTTGTAACCCCCTCAAAAAACTCAATCAAGTTTGTCAAGCATGACCTACCCCTGACAAAACCATGCTAATTACTCCCTATCAATCCCTGTACCTCCAAATATTTGTAAATACCATCCCTCAGAACACTTTCCATCAACTTACCCACCACAGATGTCAGACGCACGGGCCTATAATTCCCAGGTTTACATTTGGACCCTTTCTTAAACAGCAGAACCTCATGCGCCACCCTCCAATCCTTTGGCACAACCCCCGTGGCCAGTGACATCCTAAATATCTCTGTTAATAGCCCCATTATCTGTCCACAAGCCTCCCTGAGTGTCCTTGGGAATATTTTGTCCGGTCCCGGAGATTTATCCACCTTTATCTTTTTCAACACAGCCATCACTACCTCCTCGTTTATCCTTATATGCTTCATGACTTCCGCACTATTTTTCTTTACTTCAACTGGTTCAATATTTTTTCCCTAGTGAATACCGAGGAAAAGAAATCATTTAAAATTTTCCCCATTTCCTCTGACTTCTCACTCAGCCTACCCTCCCTATCTACCAAGGGGTCTAATTTTATCCCTCACTAACCTTTTACTTTTAATGTACTTATAGAAACCCTTTGGATTTATTTTTACTCTGTCTGCCAAAGCCTCTTCATGCCTTTTTTTGATCTTTCTAATTTCTTTCTTAAGATTCCTTCTACACTCCTTGTAGTTCTTCTTCAAACTCTCAGCTCCCTGCTCTTTGTACCTCTTGTACGCCTCCCTTTTTTCTCCTAACCAAATTTCCAATATTCCTCGAAAACCAAGCCTCCCTATGACTTCCAGCCTTTCCTTTGATCCTCACTGGGACATATCTACTCTGCGCCCGCAAAATTTCTTTTTTGAATATCCTCCATTTTTCATTAACATCCTTACCTGAAAATATCCTGTCCCACTCAATACTCCCCAAATCCCTTCTTATTCCTTCGAAATTTGCTCTTCTCCAATCCAGAACCTCAACTTTAGGCCTCTCCTTGCTCTTCCCTAAAACTACCCGAAAACTAACAAAGTTATGATCACTAGACCCAATTTGTTCTCCAACATTAATGTTCGATACCTGACCTAGCTCGTTCCCTAACAGGAGATCTAGTATTACACCGTCCCGAGTCGGTTCTTCTACTAATTGATTTAGAAAACAATCTTGAACACATTTAATGAACTCTAGCCCATCCAGCCCTCCAACTGTATGAGTATCCCAATCAAAATTACTGCTGCTGTTCTCTCAAATCTAATGAATTGGAACTCCTTAATATTGAACATACTCTGGATTGGGGGTGGGGGTGGGGGGGGAATCTCCAATGTCCATCGTCAAGATTAGCTTCCCAGAACAGCTGCTGAACAAGTTTGCTGAGTCTAGAAGGATTGCCAGATTGGATTTGCAGCAGGTAGTGAGTAAACCAACACAAGGGATATACTTGCTTGATCTTATGCTCACCAACCTGCCTGTGGCAATAGTAATAGAAATGACCACCACACAGTGCTTAGGAGGCAAAACGAGGATAATGTTCATTGTGTTAAATGGCTGATCAGATCTCACATTCAAAATTGAGAGTCTCAAAGACTATCAGCAGGAGGCATCCATGTAAAACGTGTCTCTGGAACCTCATGGTCAATGTGATATTTGGCGAATGGTAGACTCAAAGAGCCAGAAGCCGACTCCTGCTGCTTTTACTTTTACAATTGACTCACAAACAGAGAATCAACTTTAGTTATTTGAGAAGGGCAGAAGGGAAATCTGGAAGCAACACAGGCGCACCTAGAAACAAAAAGCCAATCTGATGAAGTTGAAACACAGACCAGGGGACCTTGCCTTAACAACCTCAATCATGATGAAGTGCTTTGCTATGAAGCAAATCAACTCCTGTCTCAGGAAGGACCCGGACCTACTTCGATTTGTCCTAACATCACAAGTCAACCATAGATGCCATCTCATTAGCTCCTCAATTCTACATGAGATCATCTGGACCACAAGAACTCATGTCAGGCTATTGTTCATTGATTACAGTTTAGCATTTAACACCATCATACCAGTAAAACTAATAATTAAACTCAGGGACTATATTCATCCCTCTGCAACTGGATCCTTGACTTCCTTATTGCCTCATCCCATTCAATGCAGATTGGCAACATTATCTTTTCCTTGCTGAGCATCCACACAAGGCACCCTTCAGAATTATGTGCTTTGTCCCCTCCTCTCTTCCCTCCACATTTATGAATGCATAGCCATCTTGGGCTTCAGCACCATTTATAGCTATCATTGCTGGCTGAATAATGGGTAATGATTTGTCAGTATATAGGATGAAGATCAAGGATCTGGTAGTGTGGTGCCAGAAGAGCAACATCAATAACACCAAGGAGCTTACTATAGACTGTAGGGACGGGAAGCTGAGGGGCCACACACCTGTCTTCATTGATGGAATGGTGGTGGAGAGGATTCTTACCTTTGAGTTCCTAGGAGTACAAATATCAGAGACTGGAGCCAGGTCATTGAGGCAACTATGATGAAGGCACGCACACACCTCTAGTTTATCTGTGATCGCATACTCTACCAAATTTCTACATGTGCACTGTGGGAAGTATACTGACTGGTGGCATCACAGACTGGTTTAATAATTTATTCCCAGGAATGCAGAAATCTGAAGAAATGGCAAACATAGCCATATCCAACAAAGGCACAAAACTTCTATCCACTGAAAGCATCCACTGCCAACTTCATAAAGGATCCCATCACTCTTCTCACTGCTCCTTTCAGTCAGAAAGTACAGAAGCCTGAAGTCCATCACTTCTAGGTTCAAGAATAGTTTTACCCAACCACCATCACACTCTTAAACCTTCTGTGCAACTTGAATCATAAACTACCCAGGGACCAGCAAATGCATGACTGAAACATCTATTTTTTTTCCTTCCATTTACAGCAGCTGTGAGTATGTATTTATTAATTCTTCAATATTTATTTTCTCCGTCTGCATTTGTGGTAAATTTTTAATTTAAAATGTTACTATTATTACTGAGTAAGAGTATTATTAAATATATTAGTAAGGTTTTATCTGTAAATATGGGAAGGGGATTAATAATGATGGCGACACAGTTCTTTGGCTTAGCTTCGCGGACGAAGATTTATGGAGGGGGTAAAAGTCCACGTCAGCTGCAGGTTCGTTTGTGGCTGACAAGTCCGATGCGGGACAGGCAGACTCAGTTGCAGCGGCTGCAGGGGAAAATTGGTTGGTTGGGGTTGGGTGTTGGGTTTTTCCTCCTTTGCCTTTTGTCAGTGAGGTGGGCTCTGCGGTCTTCTTCAAAGGAGGTTGCTGTCTGCCAAACTGTGAGGCGCCAAGATGCACGGTTTGAGGCGATATCAGCCCACTGGCGGTGGTCAATGTGGCAGGCACCAAGAGATTTCTTTAGGCAGTCCTTGTATCTTTTCTTTGGTGCACCTCTGTCACGGTGGCCAGTGGAGAGCTCGCCATATAACACGATCTTGGGAAGTCGATGGTCCTCCATTCTGGAGACGTGACCCATCCAGCGCAGCTGGATCTTCAGCAGCGTGGACTCGATGCTGTCGACCTCTGCCATCTCGAGTACTTCGAAGTTAGGGATGAAAGCGCTCCAATGGATGTTGAGGATGGAGCGGAGACAACGCTGGTGGAAGCGTTCTAGGAGCCGTAGGTGATGCCGGTAGAGGACCCATGATTCGGAGCCGAACAGGAGTGTGGGTATGACAACGGCTCTGTATACGCTTATCTTTGTGAGGTTTTTCAGTTGGTTGTTTTTCCAGACTCTTTTGTGTAGTCTTCCAAAGGCACTATTTGCCTTGGCGAGTCTGTTGTCTATCTCATTGTCGATCCTTGCATCTGATGAAATGGTGCAGCCGAGATAGGTAAACTGGTTGACCGTTTTGAGTTTTGTGTGCCCGATGGAGATGTGGGGGGGCTGGTAGTCATGGTGGGGAGCTGGCTGATGGAGGACCTCCGTTTTCTTCAGGCTGACTTCCAGGCCAAATATTTTGGCAGTTTCCACAAAGCAGGACGTCAAGCGCTGAAGAGCTGGCTCTGAATGGGCAACTAAAGCGGCATCGTCTGCAAAGAGTAGTTCACGGACAAGTTTCTCTTGTGTCTTGGTGTGAGCTTGCAGGCGCCTCAGATTGAAGAGACTGCCATCCGTGCGGTACCGGATGTAAACAGCGTCTTCATTGTTGGGGTCTTTCATGGCTTGGTTCAGCATCATGCTGAAGAAGATTGAAAAGAGGGTTGGTGCGAGAACACAGCCTTGCTTCACGCCATTGTTAATGGAGAAGGGTTCAGAGAGCTCATTGCTGTATCTGACCCGACCTTGTTGGTTTTCGTGCAGTTGGATAATCATGTTGAGGAACTTTGGGGGACATCCGATGCGCTCTAGTATTTGCCAAAGCCCTTTCCTGCTCACGGTGTCGAAGGCTTTGGTGAGGTCAACAAAGGTGATGTAGAGTCCTTTGTTTTGTTCTCTGCACTTTTCTTGGAGCTGTCTGAGGGCAAAGACCATGTCAGTAGTTCCTCTGTTTGCGCGAAAGCCGCACTGTGATTCTGGGAGAATATTCTTGGCGACACTAGGTATTATTCTATTTAGTAGAATCCTAGCGAAGATTTTGCCTGCAATGGAGAGCAACGTGATTCCCCTGTAGTTTGAGCAGTCTGATTTCTCGCCTTTGTTTTTGTACAGGGTGATGATGGTGGCATCACGAAGATCCTGAGGCAGTTTTCCTTGGTCCCAACAAAGCTTGAAAAACTCATGCAGTTTGGCATGCAGAGTTTTTCCGCCAACCTTCCAGGCCTCTGGGGGGGATTCCATCCATACCTGCTGCTTTGCCACTTTTCAGTTGTTCGATTGCCTTATATGTCTCATCCAGGGTGAGGACCTCATCCAGCTCTAGCCTTAGGGGCTGTTGAGGGAGCTGGAACAGGGCGGAATCTTGGACTGAGCGGTTGGCACTGAAAAGAGATTGGAAGTGTTCTGACCATCGGTTGAGGATGGAGATCTTGTCGCTGAGGAGGACTTTGCCGTCTGAGCTGCGCAGCGAGCTTTGGACTTGGGGTGAGGGGCCGTACACAGCCTTTAGAGCCTCGTAGAAACCCCTGAAGTCGCCAATGTCCGCGCTGAGCTGGGTTCGTTTGGCGAGGCTAGTCCACCACTAATTTTGGATTTCCCAGAGTTTGCGCTGAAGATGGCTGCATGCGCAACGGAAGGCTTGTTTCTTCTCTGGACAGGACGGCTTTGTAAGGTGAGCCTGGTGGGCAGCTTGCTTCTTTGCCAGCAGCTCCTGGATTTCCTGGCTGTTTTCGTCAAACCAGTCCTTGTTTTTCCTGGAGAAGAAGCCCAGTACCTCTTCAGTGGATTGCAGTATGGTAGTCTTCAACTGATCCCAGAGGGTTTCAGGGGACGGGTCCGTGAGGCGGGTTGCATCGTCGAGCTTTGCTTTGAGGTTTGCCTGGAAGTCTCCTCTCGCTTCGTCTGACTGCAGGTTTCCAACATTGAACCTCTTTCTGGGGGCTTTACTGTTCCTGGGCTTTGGCTTGAAGTGAAGGTTGAGCTTGCAGCGAACCAGCCGGTGGTCAGTGTGGCATTCCGCACTAGGCATGACCCTGGTGTGGAGCACATCTTGTTTGTCACTTTCTCGCACCAGGATGTAGTCCAGGAGGTGCCAGTGTTTGGATCGGGGATGCATCCAGGTGGTCTTAAGGCTGTCCCTCTGCTGAAAAAGGGTGTTTGTAATGACAAGCCGCTGTTCTGCGCAGAGCTCCAACAGGAGGCGCCCATTGTCGTTGCACTTGCCGACGCCATGCTTGCCCAGGATTCCTAGCCAGGTTTCTGAGTCTTTGCCGACACGAGCGTTGAAGTCGCCCAGGATGACAACCTTGTCGGCTGTAGGGGTGCGTTGGATGAGGTTGCGCAGGTCGGTGTAGAACTTGTCCTTTTCTGCTGGTTCCGCCTGGAGGGTTGGAGCATAGACACTGATGAGGGTAATGCGACGCTTGTTTTGAAGGGGGAGTCGCATGGACATGATTCGGTCCGAGAGGCCTGTCGGAAGGTTTTCGAGTTTGGAGGCAATGACACAGTTAGTGTGGCAGTTACTGCAATGCTGTTACGGCGCCAGCGACTGGGTTTCGAATTTCAATTTTATAAGTTACGGGAATTACTTGATAAAAGTGAACTTTACATAATTAAGGACAACATTACTGATTTCTAAATCAAATTACTTTACACTGTCTTTTAAACTTTTTATTCTTAATGTAGGTGTACTAATTAGACATTGTAAGTATGCCTCAGGCAACTGAAAAATTCACATATCTGGCATCTACAATCCCTATAGATGCTGGATACTGTGAGTTTACTGCAGATTATAAATATTCACAGTTAACCAAGAAAAGAAAATTGTGACTTGTAATAATGGAATTCTTTTATGGTGTTGGAGCAGTCCATGATTCATGCAACAAGGAGAAACATAGAATATTACAACACAGAACAGGCCCCTTCAGCCCTTCTAGTCTGTGCCGAACAATATTTCTGCATGGTCAATTGACCTGCACCCAGTCCCATAGCTCTCCATATCTCTCCCATCCATACAAATTCTTCTTTAATGTTAAAATTGAGCCCGCATTCACCACATCAGTTGACAGCTGGTTCCAAACACCCACTCTCTGTGTGCAGAAGTTCCCCCTCATGTTCCCTGCAAAATTTTCCCCATCACCCTTAACGCATGTCCTCTGGTTTGTATCTCACCTACCTTCAGTGGAAAATTTAATCTGTCTATTGTAACAATATTAATATTTGGGGAGAATTTATAAGATTTAAAGTAGGTCACATACACACAGATTTTAAAACAGATCTTATTTGAAAGACTGAAGAATTCACATTGCAAGATCTTTGGAGAATGTAAGCAACTTTCACAAGTAGGTGTTAATTGAACTGACGTCATAAAATGCTTGATCATTGTCTTGCTGGGGTCAGGCTGTCTAAGTACCCTTTCTGCAAAGTGCTCATAGAAAGGTCACTCCTGGATTTTGTTGATCTAACAACAGATGGGAGCAGAAGAAAGAACTCCTGTTGTTTGCTGGAGAAGGTGGAGGTTTTGCAAATGAGAGTCACTTGCTTTTCACTGGAGTTTCAGTGGAGAGAGAGAGATAGAGGACACAAGCTCTCTCAGTTGGTGTGTGTGGGACACTGAACAGTGCAATCCAGGAAGAACTGATGAAAAGTTCCCAAAGCAGTGGATGGCTGGAAGTGCTATCTGTCTGATGTTTCTCTTTGAATAAGAGGAAAAGAAGGAGCTCTGTCATAACCTGAAAGAAAGAGGTTATCATCTGAAAGACCCTGATGGGACAAGTTTCATCAGCGAGATCCTGAGGTGACTAGTGGTGGTACCTCAGTTGTGGAAATCCTGGAGCACCAAATATCTCTCTCTGCAAACCCTACAAGAACCTTCCTGAGTGGTAAACATTTACCTTTCAAGCACCTGGTGAACTTTATACATTCTGTGCACAGTATGGTGATTGCCTGTAACCAGAGAAGTTGGAAGAAGGAGAAGTGAGATTGAACTGTGAGCCAAAGAACTTTTCTTAAATACACGCACATACATTACATACACGTGTGCTTAGAATGAGAAGGGGGTAATTTGGGTTAGTATAGAGAATAGTATAAGTATAGAGTTAAGTTAAAATTTGATTCTATTTTCATGTTTGAAGTTGATTAAAAATAACTTTTGTTTTGAAAACCACTTGTCTTGGAGAATGTCTATAGCTGTTGGGTTTTGGGGTCCTTTGGGCTCATAACACTATCCCCATCATAATTTTAAATACTTCTATCAAATCTCCCTTCATTCTTCTATTCTCCAGAAAATAAAGTCCTTGCCTGTTTAACCTTTCCCTGTAACTCACTTTCTGAAGTTTAGTAAATCTTCTTTGCACTCTTTCTATCTTATTGGTATCTTTCCTGTAGTTAGTTGACCAAAACTGCACACAATACTGTTACGAGCCCAGAGGACCCCAAATCCCAGCAGCAATAGATATTCACCAAGACAAATGATTACTTAAACAAAAGTTGCTTTTAATTATCTTTAAACATGAAAACAGGATCAAACTTTAACTTATTACATGACCTTAACTAACCTAACTTAACCCCCTTCTAATTCTAAGTGCACGTTTATGAAATGTGTATATAAGTTCAGAAAAGTTCTTTGAATCACAGTTCCAATCTCACTCCAAGTTTACTGGTTGCAGACAATTCTTATACTGTGCACAGAATTTAACATTTATAAAGTTCACCAGGCTTTGGTACTTGAAAGATAAATGGTTACTGCTCAGGAAAGTTCTTGTTGGTTTTCAGAGAGAGATTTGTTGTATGTTGGACACCCACACTGATTCCTTGTAATCAGCCACTTCAGTGTCTTGCTGAAGAAACTTGCACCATCAGGGTTTTCCAGATGATAACCTCTTTCTTTCAGGTCACCACAGAGTTCCTTTCTGTTTCTTTTATTTCAAGTGAAACATTAGGCAGCCAGTCCTCTCCTCTTACATGAACCACAAGGACTTTGACCAAGCTGAATTAAGCATTCACAACCCATCTTCCAAATGGGGTTTTTCCACAAGCTTGCCAGCTTGTCCTGTTCCAGTCCCAGTTGCTGCTGCTGAACTGTGGAACTTGTAAGGTAAAACATCATGAGATGGGAATGTGTAAGGAGTTACCCTGTACAGGGCTGTAACAAGATGTGAATGCATCCTTGTACTTACAAGATAAGAGAGACATTGATGGATTGAGAGGCAGGAAGCTAGCAGGGAAAGGATAGCAACAGTTTTAGTCATTGGACAAGTAATGATATGATGATGTTCTAAGCACGTATCCAAGGGTATAAAAAATCACCATTTTGCTGATAATGGCAGAATGCATTCTCCGACTAACATGGTTAGTTGCAAGTGTTACAATCCGGTAATAAAGAACAAAGAACCCTGATTTCGACTCAGTCTGGTGTTTGTCTCACTCATTCATGAACAAAGCAGACCTAACAAACTGGAGAACTGATCTCTCTCTCTCTGAGAGAAAGCCTGTTTTTCTCTCTCTGCTTGCAAAACCACATAATTCTCTTAGAACAGCAAGTTCCACTCCAGACAGCCTGTAGCTCCAATGAGTTCTTTCATCTGTTGCCTTTTTGTAAACAACAATCTATTAGTGAAGTCTCTTGGGCACTCTCCATAGCTTTTGCAAAGACTGTTGGCCCGACATGTCCAGCATGGGGCAGAGCTCCAGTATTTTAAATAAGATCTGTTTTAAAGTATTTGTATGTGACCTACACTAAAACCTTGCCCCAATTTATCTCCCAAAAACTTATCTATATTCTGTCACAATGTAAAGTCTAAATCATCATTTCAACAGAATCCAAAGGAAAGGACCTTTGTTACTGTTGTGTCTGATACAAGTACAAGAATGAACAAGGAAACAATGAAAAAAAGATGAGACTGTTCAGGAAAGCTGTTTGTATTGGGCGTCTGAACCTTCCTGACTAATCTCCTATTTAGGGCCTTGTAAAATGCCTTAATAAAGTCCATGTAGATAACATCAACAGCCTTTCCTTCTTTAACTTACCTGGTAACCTCCTTGAAAAACTCCATTAAGATTGTTTAAACATGACCTACCACGCACAAAGCCATGTTGACTATCCCTAATCAGTCCCTGACAATCCAAATACTGATGCCTGATCTCTTAGAACACCTTCCAATAATTTACTTACTATTGATGTCAGGCTCACCAGCCTATAATTTCCAGGGTTACTTTTAGAGCCTTTTTTAAACAACATGAACTACTCTCCAATCTCTGGCACCGCACCTGTGACTAAGAACATTTTAAATATTTCTGCCAAAGCCCCTGCAATTTCTGCATTAGCTTCCCTCAAGGTCCAAGGGAATATCTTGTCAGGCCCTGGGGATTTATCCACTCTTATTTGCTTTAAATCTGCAAACTCCTCCTCTTTAACCTATGTTCCATGACCTCCCTGCTTGTTTTCCTGACTTCTCTCAACTCTGCCAGTTTACTAAGTGAATACTAATGAAAAATAAACCATTTAAGATCTCTTCCATCTTTTTTTTGGCTCTATACAATGTAAACCATTCTGATCATTGAGGGGACTAATTTTGTCCCTCATTATCCTTTTGCTCTTAATATATTTGCAAAAACCCTTAGGATTTTCTTTCACATTGTCTGCTAAAGCAGTGTCATCTTATTTTAGCCTTCCTAATTTCTTTCTTGAAGTTTTTCTTGCAATATTTATACTCCTCAAGTACCTCATTTGCTTCATGTTGCCTATACTTGATCTTCAATTCTCTCTTATGAACTAGATTTCAGATTTATTGTCAGAATACATACTGTACATGATATCATGTACCACCCTGAGATTCTTTTTCTGCGGACGAGGCAGAATTACCACTTATAGATAGTGCAAAAAAACCCCCAAAGAACTGTAAACAGATAACAAATGTAAACAAATCTATTGCATAATACAAAGATAATTTTTTTGAATATTTTATTATTGATTTTCAAAGACTCATACAAATCCAAAAGAACACAATCTCTTTCAACAATAGTATCTTACATTCAGAATCTATTTTCCCCTACCCCTCTCCCCTCCCTCCCTCCTATACCCTAATACAACAAAGAAAAGATTATGTGGTATATCACTGTTATACCGTGATTGGCTGCTATTGACTGGATCCGCCTCTTGAGATCAATCCTACCCATAGCCCCTTGCAGGCCACCCTTTTACTTTTGCTCTGGGCAGTCAAGGAGGTAGATGGTTGATTGATAGAGTTCTGGTCTTTAGCTAGTAAAAGCCTGATTGTTTCACTACTCAGCCTTTTGTGAATTATTGATGGTACATCAATTTTTATAGCTATAATTTTCAAAGGAATATGGAACAGTACCTAAAATCAGAGAAACCTGACCAACCCACGTTCGCTAGGCATCTCGGAACATCCTTGAGCTGTGGCTACGATGCTTCAAAAATATTTTGGCAGTAGCCATGGGTGCCATCACCATGGATGCAGATCAGCTGAGACTACTCCTCTCACAGGTCAGGCCCCTGGTTTTTGCCATGTTCAGCGACGCCAACTCATACTAGGCAGCTATGGAGTATTGCCGGAAGGTTAACTAGGTCTACGCCAACAATTTCCTGGCCACCAGAAAACAGCGCCCTGGTGAGTCCAGCGCTGAGTTCCTGTGGGGCCTCCAGATCCTGTGCAGAGCCTCCGTCCACCGCCCAATGTGCTGAGGACCTCATTAGAGACATCTATGTTACCGGCCTCCGCTCTGGGTATATACACCAGTGATTACTGGAGCAAAAGGTCATTGATTTGACGAGGGTGGTCGAGCTTACAGAGGCACTGGAGGTAGCTCTCCAGAACTCCGATAACTACTCGGCCACTTGGTTGCTGCGGGCACCACCCCACGAATGACTGGTCCAATACACTGATCCACTACACTCATGACCAGACCTCAGCTGCCGTCGTGGGAAATCTCTCCAATTGTTACTTTTGTGGGCAGGGCATGCACCTGAGAAAATGCTGCCCTGCCAAGGATGCAGTATGCACCTGGAGCCAGAAAAAGGGGGCATTATGCCAAAGTTTGACAACCTAAACTGTCCGCAAAATCCAGTAATGCTGCTTTTCACTACCCCGGGCATCGCAATCGGTGCCATCTTCTCTGCATTCCAGCAATGCCATGTGTGAATCATTGGAGATGCCATTTTGGACTGTGCACCAAATGCCAGCTTCCCAGGCATATGACATCATGGGGGGGGGGGGTGTTGAGGGCGGCCATCTTGGGGCTGAGGATGGCTATTTTGGGAGTGGGAGCACCCAACAATCTCTGACACTGAATCCATACTGGGATCCATCACACTAAATCAGGAAGCACTGCACGAACTCCCCAGGTAAATGGGAACATTATCAAGTGTTTATTCCATAGCGGGAGTACAGACAGTTTTATCCATCCCAATACCACTAAAAGTCTGTCCCTTTAAAGCACAGCCCACCAAACTCAGGATATCTTTCATGTCCGAGTCATACTCTAACTGTTGGAGGCATAGTGTAGGAACACTTAAGACTGCTCGTCATGCCTCAGCACTGTGTCCCCTTGTTAATGGGGCTGGAGTTCCAGTGCCAACTGCAGGTCACCTTGCAATTCGACAGACTGTTACCTCCCCCTTACTGTCTGTGACAAGCAGTTCTCAGACAGCTCCCTCACAGGCATCTTGTTGCTCTCGACCCTCAAGATCAACCCCTCCCCCCATTGTTCATTAACCTCACCCCTGATTGAAAGCTAGTAGCCACCAGGAATAGATGGCTGACAGGGTGTTCATCAAGTTGGAGGTCCAACAGTTATTGGGCAAGGGCAACATCGAGGCCAGCAATGGTCCTTGGAGGGCCCAGGTTGTCGTGATCAAGAACGGGGAAAAGAATAGGATAGTCAGTGATTACAGCCAGGCTATCAACTGGTATAGGTAGTATGTGCCCCGCATATCCAATATGGTCAAGTAGATCACACAGTATCAGGTGTTTTCTATGATAGACCTGAAGTCGGCCTACTACCAGCTCACGATTCACCCAGAGGACCACCAGTATACGGCATTTGAGGCAGATTGCCATCTCTATCACTTCCTCCGGGTCCCTTTCAATATCACAAACGGGGTCTCCTCTTCCCAACAATCTACAAGCCACTTTCCCCTTCCTCAATAATGTTACCATTTGTGGCCACAATCTGTAGGACCGTGATGCTCATCTAAGTTCCTTCATGCAGCAAAATGCATGAACCTGACTTATAATAAGGACAAATGAGTCTTCCAGAAAGCACAACTGGCCATCCTTGGCTGTGTTGTTGACTGCATGCATCCGTTGATGGAGCTGCCCCTCTCTCATACCCTAAAAGCACTAAAGAGATGCTGTAAAGGTTATAACCTCGTGTTTTTGATTTTTGTAAATTTTATGACTATCTCTTTAAGGATAAATTATTTTTGAAGAGTTACCATTGTTACTATGACATCATATATTGTAATATCCGGGTGAACAGGAAGCTTGCATTCAGTCTTTGAAGAACCACGGAGGAGGTGTAAGCATCGAAATATTTTTCTTTGAATTTGTCGTCTTATCATCTTATGATATCGTTAGGTCTTTAAATATAATCGAATGCTTTGTTAATTCATCGTTATGAAAATCTCAATGCAAAGCTATGCATATTCAATAAAGTAAAGTTGAGAAGGATGTTAAACAATCTGAATCCAAGACTAAAGACACAGTCAAAGAGAATACTTCAGCTTCAGTTCAGGCAAACAGTCTTATTTGGGCCAATGACAAAGCTCTCTCGATAATTCCTATACAGGTTAAAGCTAAAAAAGGAAAATTCATACTGAAGATTGTGAATTTCTTGATCTGGGAAGTACCGCATCATTTTGTACTGTAGAATTGATGAATAAACTTAATCTTCATGGTAAAAGATCACAGATATCGTTGAAGACAATGAATGATGAAAGGAATATTGAAAGTAATATAGTTTCAGGTTTACCGATTGCTGGATTGAATAGCAATGAATTTTGCAATCTTCATGTATATATACTCAAAAGACTATGCCTGTGAATAGGAGAATATACCTTATTAGGATGATATCAAATAGTGGGATCATTTAAAAAACATTTGCTTACTTAAGATTGATGCCAAGATTGAGATGTTAATTGGATTAGATGTACCAAAAGCTCTCAAACCTCTAGAAGTAATAAGGAGTCAAAATGATGGACCTTATGCCGTGAGAACTTTGTTTGGATGTTCAATTAACAGGCCATTAGGAGGAAAAGTGAATAATGATCAGGAGTCATTGAATGTAAATGTCAACAGAACTTCAGTTGTCAAACTTAATGAACTGGGCTAACAACGGTTTAAAATTGATTTTCTTGAATGTCGCGAAGATATTAAAGAACCTTCAAAGGAGGACAAACAGTTTCTGGATTTAGTTTCAGATTCTGTTAATCTTGTTTATGGTCATTACTGTATAGCATTACCTTTGAAGAAAAAAGAAATTTGTATGTGGAGACATTGTAATTATTATGGACGATTCTGCTCCAAGAAATTCTTGGTTACTGGGAAGAATTGTGGAAATGGTTCCAAGCAAAAAAGGTTTCATTTGGCAAGTGTGGATTAAAACCAGCACTGGTTACTTAGATTGACCTATTACTAAAATCTGTCTTTTACAAGAAGCAGAAAGTTTTGATTTCTAATTTGATACTTAGCATACTTACTTTTGTTTCTGTAATAGTAATTATTATGTATTAGTCATTAATGTCTATAATAATAATTAGGGGCCAAAATGTAAAGGTTAAAACATTGTGTTTTTGATTTTTATTAATTTTATGATTATCCCTTTTAGGATAAATTGTTTATGTAGAGTTACCTTAGTTACTATGACAACATGTGTTATAATATCTGGGTGAACGGGGAGCTTGCATTTAGCCTTTGAAGAACCATGGAGGAGGCGTAGGTATCAAAATACTTCTTTTTGAATTTGTCGTCTTATCATCTTATGAGCTAATCATTTCTTATATTGTTAGGTCTTTAAATATAATCGAATGCTTTGTTAATTTATTGTTATGAAAATCTCAATGTGAAGTTATGCAAATATTATACATTTATATCAACTAATTAAAAGCTACTTACAGCTGAAAATATGAAGTTTGGGTTATTAGAGTGATAAGATTGTAATTCGGAATATCAAAGCTTATGTTTCTTAGAAGATGACATATTGTGGAATTTGGAAATATCAAAGATATGGAAAGTGTCATCTACAGATGCCTTGGGTTTTTCTCTTACTCAGTTCAATGGGTCCCCAACTATGCAGACAAGATTCATCCACTGGTCAAAGCCACAACATTTTCCCTGAAAAAAAAGCCTAGAAGGCATTTGAATGGGTCAAAGATGACATCACCAAGGCAACCATACATGCCATAGATGAGTCAACATCATTCCAAGTGTAGAGCGATGTGTCTGACTTTGCCCTGGTGGCCACCCTCAACCAGCCAGGCAGGCCTGTCACCTTTTTCTCAAATACTGTCCCAGGCTATCATGGAAGCTGTACACCACTGGAGGCACTACCTCACTGGAAAACAATTCACTCTTCTCACAGACCAGCAAGTGGTCGCATTCATGCTTAATAATAAACAAAGGGGCAAATGATAAAAATCCTCAGGTGGAGAATTAAACTGTCTACTTTCAACTCTGATATCCTCTACAGAGGAGATTTTTCCATTTTTTCAAATCTCAGAATCTACCTTACGCCATCGAGGAGATTCAGACCATGACGAGAAACTGTCAGGTCTGTGCCGAATGCAAACCGCAGTTCTACCAGCCAGACAAGGCACATCTCATCAAGGCAATGCACCCCTTCAAGTGCCTCATTATCAACTTCAATGGTTCCCTCCCCTCCTGCAAACAGAATGTCTCTTTTCTTACAGTTAGCAATGAATATTCTCATTTCCCCTTCGCCATCCTATGCCCTGACATTAGCACGGCCACTGTTACCAAGACTCTCCATGGTATCTTCACACTCTTTGGGTACAATGACCGAGGAACATCATTTATGAGTGATAAGTATGATAGTGCCTGTTGGCCAAGGTCATCTCCCTGAGCAGGACACTCAGCTACAACCTCAGGGTAATGGGCAAGTGGAAAGGGAAGTCTGGAAGACCATCCTCCTGGCACTGAGATCACGGGGGTCAAGAAGTCCTTCCAGTTGCACCACTCCATTCGGTCACTTTTATGAATGGCCACCAACAGCACGCCTCATGAACGGATGTTTAGCTTCCCTCAGAAGTCTGATTCAGCGACTACACTGCCTGCCTGGCTTACCTCATTGGGAGCTGTCCTGCTCCACAAGCATACCAGGCAATCTAAGACTGACCCCACTGGTTGAGAGGGTCCACCTCCTCCATACCAACCCCCAGTATGCCCACATTGCCTTCCCTGACAGGTGAGAAGACATGGTCTCATTGCAGGACCTGGCACTGTCAGGAATTCCCCCCTCCCCCCCAACCGACCACCATTGACTTTCCATAGACACTCTCACCCACTTAATAATGCTTATTATTAAGCATGAATGCTTAAAGGTCCTCAGATCTGCAGCTGACCACCCCTTACCCCAGACTATTACTGTTAATGATGTACCAGCACCATACTCCCTTACACCTCCCTTACACCTCCACCTGTTCCTGCCCCTCGGCGATCTGCTAACAGGCCAACCTGATCATGATTTTACAGCAGCCCCCACCCACCCCCCCAACCTTTGCCACTCACTGCGACAGAGGAGAGCCTATAAATGTGTATATACGCATAGTTGTTTCACTCTTTTTCCTCACCCCGCACGGTTCTTCCTAAAAAAGAAGGGGTGAATGTGGTAAACCACTGTTATACCATGATTAGCTGCTATCGACTGGACATGCCTTCTGAGACCGACCTTACTCATAGCCCCTTTGCATGCCACCATTTTAATTTTACTCTGATCATTCAAGGAGGTGGATGGTTGTTTAATAATATTCCAGTCCTTAGCTATTAAGAGCCTAATTGCTTCACTCCTCAGCCTTTTGTGAATCAGATTATATAAATTAAACAAATACAAAGAACCAAATATTTGTCACAGACCCTTAAGAAAAAGCCAAGCCAACCTAAAATAAAAAAGATAAGGACTAAATACAGGCATGTCATCTGCGCCACGACCCTCTTCATTGATTTGAATAATTTCACTACTGGCATGGATTGTTACATTTCCTTTATTCAGAAAGGGTATAATTACATCGGCACCAATGTGTTGCCGATAGGGCTGCCACACCCTAAAAATGTGCCATATTTCCTCCTTAATAACTCTGCATTTCCATATACCACTGTATTATTTAGTTGGGAGTCGGACTTCCATGTGACCACTATACACTTCCTGGCTACTGATAAGGTGACCTTCACAAACTGAATTTGTTATCTGGACAGTTTAAAACTCATGTCCATAATGATTCCCAGAAGGTACAATTCTAGATCCTGTGGAAAATTCACTTTTGTATTTTTTTTTCTGAATGTCCCCAGGGTCCTCCCAGAAAGATCACACCCTTGTACATAGCCTGGTTGAATGGATAAAGATTCCTATCTCCACACCACACCTAAAGCACATTTCCGAAATTTCTGATTTATATTTCTGTAATTTTTGTGGTGTGAGTTAGAGTGGATGCAGGAAATTGTATTGCACCAATCTGTACCTGGCATTAATATCTGCAGTCATGCTGTTCAGGCACAAGGCTGGCCAGCACCGCTCATGGCATTGTGGTGCCCAAGTCCGTTCCCTTGACTTGTGTAAGCCCAGCTTCAGGCCCTCACTTTGGAATAGAAGATACATCATAGAATTGAACTTGCGCATAATCCCCTTTCGAATTCGAATCTCCATGTCACTACGCACAGGCAGGGCCATAGACTGTCCCAAATTATTCCTTAAGAAAGAACTTAGCTGAAGATAGCAGAAGAAAGGTTTATTAGACAAATCATATTTATTCCTTATAATGCAGAGAGAATTTTTTTTAAAATCAATGAAGTGCCCAAGTAAGAGTCCTTAAACAAGTCCCTGATCGAGTTTGTTGTTGAGGAATCTGATGGTGAAGGGGTATCAGCTGTTCCTGAACCTGATGGTGTGAGTCTTGTGGCACCTAGACCTCTTTCCTGATGGCAGCAGCGAGAACAGAGCAGTGTGGTGTGGTGTGAATCCTTGATGATGGCTGCTGCTCTCCAACTGCAGCATTCCTTGTAGATGTTCTTGACAGGGTTTTGCCTGTGATGTCCTGGGCTGTGTCCATGACCTTTTGCAGGGCTTTACATTCAGGGGTAACAGTGTCTCCATATCAGACTGTGATGCAGCCGGTCAGCACACTTTCCACCACATGTTTGTCGAAATTTTCCAGAGTTTCTGCTGTCATAAGAAATCTCCGCAAACTCCTGAGGAAGTAGAGGCACTGACGTGATTTCTTCACGATACCTTCAGTGTGTTCAGTCTAGGAAAGATCCTCCAATATAATGATTCCTCTCTACACCTCAGATCCCCCAATGATCACTGGATTATATACCTCTGTATTTCCCTTCCTGAAGTCAACAATTAGCTCCTTAGTTATGGTGACATTGAGTGCAAGGTTGTTATTGGTGCAACTTTCAACCAAGTTTTCAATCTCCCTCCTGAATGCTGACTCATCGCCTTTCTTTATTCAACCCACTACAAATTTGTAGATGGTGTTATTGTTGCACGGAGCCACACAGTCGTAGGTGTAAAGCGAGTAGAGCAGGGAGCTAAGAATGCAGCTTTGGTACTGATGGAGATTGTGGAGAAGTTCTTGATAATCTTCATTGATTGTGGTCTGGAGATGAGGAAATCAATTACACAGTGGAGTGCTGAGTCCCAGGGTTTGGAGTTTGCTAATCAGTTTTAAGGGGATGATAGTGTTAAATGTCGAACTGTGTTCAATAAAGAGCATTCTGATGAATACTTGTTTGGTGCCCAGGTATTCCAGGGCTTTGAGTAAAGCCAGTGAGATGGAATCCACCATAAACCTTTTGCTATGATAGGCAAACTGGAACATATTGTAATGGATAAATATTGGGAGAATTTGGTAAGATTAGAGTAGGTTACATACATACACACATTTTAAAACAGATCTTATTTGAAATATTGAAGAATTCATATTCAGTGAACTTTATAGAAACAATGGAGAATGCTATGCACATTTCACAAGTAGGTGCTAATTGAAATGATGTCATGAAATGAATAGACCATTGTCTTGGATTGGAGACAGACTGGCTGGTTGAATAACTACAAGACCTTTTTACTCCAGAGTGCTCACAGAAAGGCCACTCCTGGGTTTTGTTTACCTAAGATAACAGCTTGACCAAGAAGGGAGAGAGACAAGCTCTCTCAGCCAGTGTGTGTGTGTGTGTGACACTGAAAGAGACTGAACTGTCATGGCTGAAACAAGTCAGGAAAAGCTGGTGGGAAACAGAAAGCTCCAGAGTGGCGGATGGTTGGCAGTGCTATCTGTCTGATGTTTCTCTTGGAATAAGGGGAACAGAAAGGAACTCTGTGGTAGCCTGAAGAAAGAGGTTATCATCTGGAGAGCCCTGATGGGGCAAGTTTCATCAACAAGACATTGAGGTGACTAATGGTGGTACCTCAGTTGTGGAAATCCTGGAACAACAAATCTCTCTCTGCAAACCCTACAAGAACCTTCCTGAGTGGTAAACATTTACCTTTCGATCATCAAAGCCTGGTGAACTTTATACATGTTAAATTCTGTGCACAGTATAAAATTTGCCTGCAACCAGAGAACTTGAAAGTAGAAGTGAGATTGAACTGTGAACCAAAGAACTTTTCTTAAATTTACACACACATCATACACATGCACTTAGAAGTAGAAAGGGGTTAATTTGGGTTAGTTAAGTAAATAGTATTACAGAGTTCTGTGTTATGTTATTGCCTATGTGTTGTGTGGTTTTGTGTTGAAAAATGACAGTTTGCCTTAGAGAGCCAAGGTGAAGGTGGACTGCTGAGAGAGTGGGAGACAGACTGAACATGTGCAGAAAATGATCTAAAAATTTCTGGACTTGGATGATAAACCACCACTGGGGGTGCTGTGGAGTGGAAGAAGGCCCAAAGCATGAGTCATGGTCTGGAGGACAGTTTAGAATGTTGGGATTTCAAAAAGGATGAACATTCCAAAGGCAGCCAGAAGGATCCGGACCAAACCAGTTGTTCCTCTCTCTGCAGCAACACAAGACAACTTTGAATTTAGTTCTCTCTCTCAAAGATCTTTTGGCTTCAGTTTACCAAACAAACTGAATTTTGTTTATGATCTTTGCTTCGGTTGAGATTGAAGTTTTGTGAGTCTTGTGTTTTGTGTCTAAGTTTTTCTGTGGGTTGGTTGGAAATATAGCTTAGGCTTTAATTACATATATTATATTTAGGCTGGGGAATTTATTAGTTTTACACTGTTATAGAAATTTGCATAGTGATCAATGGATTAAAGTTTGAAGGTGAATTTTTGTTAATTAAGTAATTGTTCATCTTTACCCCTGTGTGTGATATGCCTTCTTTGTGGTTGCTGCTTTGATCTTGTAACAATAGAGATGTTAAAATTTGATTCTATTTTCATGTTTAAAGTTAATTAAAAACAACTTTTGTTTAAATGAGCATTTGTTGTGGTGAATATCTATTGCTACTGGGTTTTGGGCTCGTATCAATATCCATGTCACCGCTCAGAGAGGAGCTGATAAGCTTCAATATCAGCCTTTCAAAACACTTTACTGTTGATGTAAGTGCTACTGGCCGATAGTCATTAGGGCAGGTTACTGCACTCTTCTTGGGCACTGGTATAAATGATGCCTGTTTGAAACAGGTGGGTACCATGCCCTGCTGGAGTGAGAATACACTGGTAAGTTGGTCAGCACAGATTTTTAATACTCGGCCAGGTACTCTGTCCGGGTTGGATGCTTTCCTCGGATTCACTCGCCTGAAGACAGCACACATGTCATTCTCAGATATAGACAAGATGGGATCATCAAGGTACATGGGGATGCAGAGGGATGGTTTTTCACTGTTCCAGTCATCAAATTGGGTGTAGAAGGCATTGAGTTCCTCTGGGAGCAAAGCTTTGCCATCCGCTACTTCGCTGAATTTTTTTTTGTAGCTGGTTATGGCATCTAGGCCATGCCACAGCTGTCAAGTGTCCCTTGTTGTTCCCACTTTCATCCAAAATCTTCAGTTTTCCCGGGAGATAGCTTTTCACAGGTTATACCTGCTATTGATCTGGATCTCTGGACTTAAATGCCAGTGATCTGGCTCTCAGCAGGTTCAGGATTTCATTGATCATCCAGGGCTTCTGGTTGTGGAAAACCCTGAATGATCCCCTATATCCCTCGAAAGCCAAGATTCCCCATGCTTGCTAACTTTCATCCTGACAGGAACATACAAACAGCATTCTCAAAGTTTCACCTTTGAAGGTCCTCCACTTACCTCACATATCCTTCCTAGAAAACAACTCATCCCAATCCATGCATTCTCGATCCTTTCTCATTTCCTCAAAACTGGCCTTTAGAATCCCAACCCAAGACCCAGACCTATTCTTCTTCATAATTAACTTGAAACTAATGTCATTATGATTACTGGACCCAAAATGTTAGCCTTCACATAATTCTGACACCTGTCCTGTCTCATAGGAGATCCAGTATTACACTCCCTCTAGTTGGTATCTCTAATACATTAATTTAAAAAACTTTCCTGTTCACATTTGATGAATTCCAAGCCATCCAGCCCTTTTGCAGTGTGGGAGTCCCAGTCAAATATGTGGAAAGTTAAAATCTCCTACTATCACAACCTTGTGTTTCCTGCAGTTGTCTATAGATTTGCTCCTCCAATTCTCTGACTATTGAGCAGTCTATAATACAACCCCATGAGTGAGGTCATACCTTTCCCATTCCTCAGCTCCACCCATATAGCCTTAATAGACGAGCCCTCTAATCTGTCCTGCCTGACCACTGCTTTGATATTTTCCCTGATGAGCAATGCCACTCCTCCCAGTTTCATCCCCCCTGTTCTATCGCATCTAAAACAATAGAAGTCCAGAACATGGAGCTGCCAGTCTTGCCCCTCCTATAACCGTTTCATTAATGGTCACAATGTGATAATTCCACATGCCAATCCACGCTTTAAGCTCATTTACCTTTCCTCTAATATTTCATTGTAGCATTCGTGCTATGGAGCGAATAACGAGACTGATAGTCAACAGATTTGTTCCAAAACTCACTGCTTTATTGTTTGCTCACTGAGCATTTTAAAGGTGCTCCCTGTTCCTGCTGTTGGGAACCGGAGGTTGCATTGCTGACTGGCAACCCGGCACCTTCTTAGTGTAGGCTGCTCCAACCATGCATACATTACAATCGGAGTCGGTTTACCTGAACATCAAATGTGTTGGTCACTACAACACCCCCCCCCCTCCCAGAACCAGCAATTTTACCCCCTCCCCACAACTCAAAGCCTGCACTTTCTTATGTTTGGGCAGCTTGACTCTGTGCTTGGGTGCATGAACTTCAACCGGCTTTTCCAAGTCCACATGCATTGGCTTTAATCAGCCAATCGTGAACACCTCCTCTTTACCCCTCGCATCCAATACAAGCATAGACCCATGATTTTTTAAATGGCCCTTCGTATGGCTGCTGTAGCAGTGGCTGGTGTGTGCACCTTCTAACAAAGACATACTCAGTCCTTTAATTGTCTGGGAATGGAGGTCGCTGTTTGTTCGTGTTGGGAAGTCAGGATAGGTGCCAGGTTACTCAGCCTTTCGCAGAGCTTGCTCATGGTTGCCGTGGTGACCCCTTCTTGCGCCCTCGGGGAAAGTAGGAACTCATTGGGGATTCGGGGACTGCCAGAGGGTTCCGTAGACCAATTCAGCTGAAGAAGCTTGCAGGTCTTCTTTGGGCACCGTGAGGATCCCGAGTAGGACCCAGAGAAGCTCATCCACCCAATTTGGGCCCTTCAGCCTGGTCACAAGTGCCGATTTCAAGGATCTATGGAAGCACTCCACCAGGCCGTTTGATTGCGGGTGATAGGCTGTGGTCTGATGCAGCTGGGTCCCCAACAAGCTGGTTACGGAGGCCCACAGGCTTGATGTGAACTGGGACCCTCTGTCCGATGTGATGCTGAAATGTGTTACTCAAGTTACAACAAGAATCCTGGTACAGCATTCAGTGGGAGGATCTGCAAGTGAAACTGCCTCTAGCCATCTGTGAAATGGTCCACCATGGTGAGGAGGTACCTTGCTCTCATTGATACCAGCAGTGGCCCTACAATGTCGACGTGGATGTGATCAAATCTGCAGGTTGTGGGTTCATACTGCTGCGGTGGGGGGTGGGGAAGGGGGGCTTTTGTATGCCTCTGGACTTTGGCTGTCTGACACTGAGTGCATGACCTCGCCCAGTTGCTGACTTGGTTTTTTGAGGCTGTGGCATTGAACCAAATGTATATCATACAGACTGTGGTTTGGATGGAGGGGTGCACCAGGCTGTGCATGGAAATGAATACACGCTGTCTCCAGGCTGCCAAGATGATGGGATGGGAAAGGCCCGTAGCTGTATTGCAAAGAAGCGTCTGTTCACTTGGACCCAAGGGTATGTCCTGTGGTCCTGTAGCTTAATGTCTCCTCATTGCGCCTCTGCTAGCTCCAAGTAGTTGATCCCGTGTCAATGCTTGGATGATTGGCCTGGATAGAGCGTCCACCATGACGTTGTCTTTACCGGAGACAGGCTGGATTGCTGTTGTGAACTCCGATATATACAAAAGGTGCCGCTGCTGCTGGGCTGACCGGGGTCTGATACCTTGAAAGCAAAGGTTAGGGGCTTGTGGTCAGTGAAAGCTGTAAACAGTCTGCCTTCCAGAAAGTATCTGAAGTGCTGGTTTGCCAGGTAGAATACGAACAGCTCACTGTGAAAAGCACTACATTTCAACTCTGGTGGTCTTAAATGTCTACTAAAGAAGGCCAAGGGCTTCCCGTGTCCATCCACATGTTGTTCCAGTACTCCGCCGATTGCCGTGTTTAATGCATCCACTGTGAGGGCCGTCAGAACATCGGTCCTGGGGTGTATTAGCATGGCAGCCTTTACCAGGGCCTCCTTAGTTTGGATTAAAGTGGCTGCAGCCTCTGGGTTCCAAGTGATGTCTTTCTCGTTACCCGACATCAGGGTAAACTATGGTCGCATGATGCTGGCTGCTGAAGGGAGGAAACAGTGGTAGAAGTTTACCATGCACACAAATCCCTGCAGCCCTTTGACTGTTGAACTGTCAGGTTCTACCTTGCTCAGCAAAGGAGTCGTACCATCCTTTGAGATCTGGTGGCCCAAGTAATCGATGGTCTCCTGCCCAAACTGGCATTTGGCTCGATTAATGGTCAGTCCAAACTTGCTCAGTCAGGTATACAGCTGGCAGAGGTAGGAAAAGTGTTTCTGCTGGCGATCAGGATGTTGTCCAGGTATATGAATAGGAAATCCAAATCCTGGCCCACTGCATCCATTAAGCACTGGAAAGTCTGTGCAGCATTTTATAGCCTGAAAGACATCCGCAGAAACTCGAACAGGCCAAAGTGGGTGATCAAAGCAGTTTTCTGGATGTCCTCAGGCTGCACCGGGATTTGATGGTAGCCATGTACCAGGTCAACTTTTTAAAAGATGCAGACTCCATGTAGGTTGGCTACAAAGTCTTGGATGTGTGGTAGAGGGTAGTGTGGTAGCTTCATTCAGCCGTCTATAGTTCCCATACAGCTGCCAACCCCTGGCTATCTTAAGCACCATATGTAGCGATGAGGCCCAGGGGCTGTCGGACCTGTGGACGATCCCGAGCTCTTCCACGTGCCTGAACGCCTCTTTGGCTAGGCGGAGTTTGTTCGGGGGCAGTCATCTAGACCTTGTCTGTAGGGGTGGCCCTTGAGTGATGATGTGGTGCCGCACTCCATGCTTCGGTATGGTCGAGGTGAACTGCGGTTTGAGTACTGATGGGAATTTGGCAAGGAGCCTGCTGTACTCATCGCTGGACAATGTGACTGAGTCCAGGTGCGGTGCAGGTAGTCTGGATTACCCGAGAGGGAATGTTTGAAAGGTTTTAGCATGGACCAGCCTCAGACCCTTCAGGTTGACCAGCAAACCATGGGCCTGAAGGAAGACTGACCCCAGGAGCGGTTTGTCCACCACGGCAAATGTGAAGTCCCAATTAAATGTGTTGGTGCCAAGTTGTAGATGGACCTTGCATTTGCCATAGGTCCATATGGAACTGTTGTTTGCAGTTCTCAAGGTGGGCCCATGCTGTCTAGTCTTGGTCTCTAGTCTGGTGGGTGGATGACACTGATTTCTTCCCCCTGTCCACAAGGAAATGGCATCCAGACCTTTTGTCCCACATATGCAGTAGGCTGTCTGGGTGGCCAGCCACTGAAACCATCAACAGCAGCTGGCCCTGGCATTTCCCTAAAACGTGCAGAGTGGTCAGCAGCGGGGGGCTTCTGTTCCTCATCTCTGATGGTAGAAGCACCAGGGGTCCTCTGTGTCCTCCGTCTTTCAATGGGGTTACTGGCACTCCTGTGTCCCACTAAGCTGACAGCAGCTTCATTCTCACTCCTGGTTTTCCAGAGAATGTTTGCTCTGGCTGCTACCTTCTAGGGTCGCTGAAGTCTGCGTCTGCCAGCTTCAACGGAATGTCATTGGGCAGTTGCTCAAGGAACATGAGACAGAGCTTGTGTCCCTCTGCCAGTGCTAGCATTTCCTCCATTAAAGCTGACGGGGTCCCGTCACCCAGACCATCTAGGTGCATCAGCTTGGTTGCTCTTTCGCATCTGGAGAGTCCAGAGGTGCTGAGCAGCAGCGCATTCAGCACTGCGTATTTGTTTTCCTTTAGTGGAGCGTGGATGAAGTCATCTACCCAGGAAGTACTTTGTGGAGTCCGATATTATTTGTCTGATCTGGAATTGTGCCTCCGGTTGACTGAACCAAGTGCGGGGTCGCAGCATCCAGAAGATAGGAAGTTTTAATGGAATGACATTATCTGCTGCTGTATCCATGATGTTGGGTCCAAAATACCTTTTGGGTCACCAGTGTATCTTTTGCACTATGGAACGAATAAGTTGACACAACAGTTGACAGGTTTATTCCAAAACTCGCTGCTTTATTGTTTGCTCACTAAGCATTTTAAAGGCGCTCCCTGTTCCCACAGCTGGGAACCAGAAGTTGCGTGCTGACTGGCAGCAACTCAGACTTCATGCATGCAGGTCCTTTCTTTGAGGAGAAGGGCAAGATGCCCGGCGCTATCTTGGCTCTGACCACACACACATTACAATCAGAGCCGGTTCACCTGAACACCAAATACACTGGTCACCATACCATGCATCAAAAAAGATGCACCCGAGAACATTTCCATCACGTACAACCCGTTGACGTCTAACATTACCTGCAATTTTCACGTAACCTTTTCCCTCCTCCACTCCTTTATCTGCTCTGGCACTCAGGTTCTCATCCCCCTGCAAATCTACTTTTAACCCCCTGGAGCAGCACTAGCAATCCTTTCCACAGAGATATTAGTCCCCCTCTAGTTCAGATGTAAACCATCCCTTCGGAACAGGTCCCATCTTCTCTGGAAGAGAGACCAATCATTTAGAAACCTAAAGTCCTCCCTCCAGCACCATGTCTTTAGCCACATGTTAAGCTACACACTCCTCCTACTTCTAACCTCACTGGCACTCGGCACAGGTAGCATCCTGAGATCACAAGCCAGGAAGTCCTGTCCTTCAACCTAGCGCCTTACTCCCTGAACTCTCCTTGCAGAACTCTTTCTACCCACATCATTGGTCCCTATGTGGATGATGACATCTGGATGCTCACCTTCCCTCCTGTGAAGGCCATGAACTCGATCTGAGAAATCTCGGACCCTGGCACCAGGGAGGCAACATCTAGGATTCTCGATCTCTTCCACAGAATCTCTTATCTGTTCTCCTAACACTACAGTTCACTTCTTCTCCTCCCTTTCTTTCTTAGCCACAGGCCAGACTCCATGCCAGAGATCTGGTAGGTCCACCCCCCCACCCCCCAAAAAAATGTGTCCAAAATGTTATTTGTGGGGAATAGAATGACCACAGTGGGGCCCTCCACTGCCTGCCTGTTCCCTTTCCCTCTCCTGACTATCACCCATCTACCCTCCTCCTCCTGCCTCCTAGGTGTAAAAGTGATCTGTAACTCCTGCCCACCAAGAGCCTTTGCAAAAACTTTGAAGACTGCCCAAGGGACTTCACTAATTGTTGTTTTGAAAAGCAACAGATGAAAGAACTCTGAGGATGAGGTTCAGAGCCACAGGCTGCCTGAGAGGAGGTTGCTGTTCTAAGAGGGTCATGTGGTTTTTACAAACAGGCTTTTCTCAAAGAGAGAGAGAGAGAGAGAGAGAGAGAGAGAGAGAGAGAGAGAGAGAGAGAGAGAATTCAGTTTTGCAGCTTTTATACTTCAGCAGCAGCAGCTGGGACTAGAACAGGACAAACTGGCAAGCTTGTGGAAAACCCCATTTGGAAGACAGACTATGAGTTCTTAGTTCAGCCTGGTCAAAGACCTTGTGGGGAAGACTGGCTGCCTAATGTTTCACTTGAAATAAGAGAAACAAAAAGTAACTCAGTGATGACCTGAAAGAGGTTATCATCTGGGCTTGCTGATTATGTTCCTAAATTTAAAGATAGGTTACAAAAAGTATGGACTTTGACTCAAGAGAATTTAGAAATGGCTCAGGGTAAAATAAAGTGTTTATTTGGCAGGAAAGCACAAGTGAGGAATTTTAAGAAAGGAAGTAAAGTTTTAATTTTGTTCCCAACTCATGACAATCCTTTGAGAGCTAAATTTTCTGGACTGCACTGAATGATATTAACTGTGTTGTTAACACTCTAGATCGCAGGAATAAAACAGGCTTGCACATAAATATGTTGAAACCTTATTATGAGGATAAGGGTAGTGGAGAACAATCTGTATCAGAGGTGTCAATTGTTGACAGGGTTGAGGACATTATGGATCATAAGATTATGGAAACAAAATCTTGTGAGGGTAACCTTAAAGAAACCATGGTTCCTGTGTGCCTGTCTAACTCAGCAATTTTGGAAAATTTGGAGGAAAAGTTAGGCCATCTTAAGTCACGAGAACAGATACAGTTGAAATAATTAATTTTGAAATATACAAATTTGTTTCCTGATGTTCCAAAAAGGACATCAGTGATTTATCATTATGTGGCTGTGGGAGAGGCAAGTCCCTTAAAACAATTTTAAAAGAATAAAATCATGGATCAGGAGGTGGAATACATGTTGAAAAATTATATTATTAGACCTTCAAACTCAGATTGGAGTTCTCATTGTGTTCTGGTAGCTTGTTCTCGGTACAGATTACAGGAAGGTTAATTCAGTAACTAAAACAGATGCTTACCTATTCTGAGAATAGATGACTGTATTGATAAAATTGGAAAAGCTAAATTTCATACTAAGTTGGATTTGTTGAAGGATTACTGGAGCATGCCTCTAACTGAACAAGGAAAGAATATTTCAGCTTTTGTAACTCCATCTGGTTTATATGAATATAATATGTAACCTTTTGACATGAAAAATGCCCCTGCAACATTCCAAAGGATGATTAATTCAGTAATCCAAGGGTTAACACATACCGATGCTTATATTGATGACTTGGTCACAAAAAGTGACACAGGGGAATGGACAAATGTTTGCAAGATTATCCAAAGCAAACTTAACCATTAATTCAGCAAAAGGTGAACTTGCAAATGCCACTGTAACATACTTGGGTCATGTAGATGGTCATGGCAAAGTTGCACCCATTCAAGCTAAGGTGAATGCAATTCCTGAGTTTCCTTTTCCCAATGGCAAGACAGCATGAGAAGGTTTTTAGGAATGGCAGGATATTATAGGAAATTTTGTTGAGGTTGCTCTTCCTTTAACCAATCTTTTGAAGAAAGGGGAGAAATTTGTGTGGACTAAAGTTTATCAGACAGCTTTGTAAAATTTAAAGGAGACGCTATGCCATTACCCAGTTTTGAAATCTTCTGATTTTGACAGACTATTTTCTTTAGCAGTAGATGCCAGTGAGGGGGCAGCAGGTGCAGTTTTATTACAAAAACATAATGAAATCGACCATCCAGTTGCCTACTTTTCAAAAAAATTAAATGTTCATCAAAGGAACTATTCCACTATTGAGAAGGAACTGTTGTCTATAATATTTGCTCTGCAGAATTTTGATGTATATCTCAATATCTCTCATGAACCAATTGTGATATTTACTGACCACAATCTTCTGGTGTTTTTGAATAAAATGAAGAATAAAAATAGAAGATTGTTAAACTGGAGTTTAATATTTCAAGAATATAATCTGCAAATTAATAATATCAGAGGTACAAATAATGTGATAGCAGATTGTTTGTCAAGATGTTAAAATTGATCATGTATAGAAATATAGACTCTCAACATTGGGTTACATTGTTATAACATGTTATATATTGTGGATTATTATCACTTTATTAATTTTTAAGTCAAGTTTAGTTATAACTAAATTTTAACTCAAGAGTTAAAATTCCTTTGTAGAGCAAAAGTGTGACAGATGTTGTGTTTTATATTGCATATAGATATGATTTGGGGAGATAAAAGTGTGACAGTTTTTTTTACTGTAGGTCACATACAAACACTTTAAAACAGATCTCATTTAAAATACTGGAGCTTTGTCTTGGAGTCCTCTGGGCTTGTAACGTACCCATTACATCAGATGGCAGCTCATTCCACACTCCTACCACTCTGAGTGAAGAAGTTTCCCCTAATGTTCCCCCTATACCTTTCCCATTTCCCCCTAAAACCATGTCCTCTCATATTTATCTCTCCTAATCTCAGTGGAAAAAGGCTTTTCACATATACTCTGTCTATACCCCTCATAATTTTGTAAACTTCTATCAAATCTCCCATTCTTCTTCTTCGTTACAAGGAATAAAGTCCTAACCAGTTTAATCTTTCACTGCAACTCAACCCCTGAAGACCCAGTAACATCCTAGTAAATCTTCTGTGCACTCTTTCAATCTTATTGATATCCTTTTTGTAGCTAGGCAACCAAAACTGCACACAATATTCCAAATTTGGCCTCAACAATGTATAAATAATTTCAACATAATATCTCAACTCCTATACTCAATACTTTGATTTATAAAGGCCAAAATGCCAAAAGCTTTCTTTTGGCAGCCTGCAACACCATCTTCAGGGAACAATGTATCTGTATCTCCAGGTCTCTTTGCTCCTCCACACTTCTCAGTGCCCTACCATTTACAGTGTACATCCTTCCTTGATTTGCTCTTCCAAAATGCAATACCTCTCACTTTTCTGCATTAAACTCCATCATCCATTTACCGTCCCATTCTCCCGGTTGGTCCAGTTCCCTCTGCAAGCTTTGAAAATCTTCCTCAATGTCCACTTTGCCTCCTATCTTTGTGTCATCAGCAAATTTGCTGATCCAATTTACCACGTTATTATCCAGATCATTGATGTTCTTTGGCTTGGCTTCGCGGACGAAGATTTATGGAGGGGGTAAAAAAAGTCCACGTCAGCTGCAGGCTCGTTTGTGGCTGACCAGTCCGATGCGGGACAGGCAGACACGATTGCAGCGGTTGCAAGGGAAAATTGGTTGGTTGGGGTTGGGTGTTGGGTTTTTCCTCCTTTGCCTTTTGTCAGTGAGGTGGGCTCTGCGGTCTTCTTCAAAGGAGGCTGCTGCCCGCCAAACTGTGAGGCGCCAAGATGCACGGTTTGAGGCGTTATCAGCCCACTGGCGGTGGTCAATGTGGCAGGCACCAAGAGATTTCTTTAGGCAGTCCTTGTACCTTTTCTTTGGTGCACCTCTGTCACGGTGGCCAGTGGAGAGCTCGCCATATAATACGATCTTGGGAAGGCGATGGTCCTCCATTCTGGAGACGTGACCCATCCAGCGCAGCTGGATCTTCAGCAGCGTGGACTCGATGCTGTCGACCTCTGCCATCTCGAGTACCTCGACGTTAGGGGTGTGAGCGCTCCAATGGATGTTGAGGATGGAGCGGAGACAACGCTGGTGGAAGCGTTCTAGGAGCCGTAGGTGGTGCCGGTAGAGGACCCATGATTCGGAGCCGAACAGGAGTGTGGGTATGACAACGGCTCTGTATACGCTTATCTTTGTGAGGTTTTTCAGTTGGTTGTTTTTCCAGACTCTTTTGTGTAGTCTTCCAAAGGCGCTATTTGCCTTGGCGAGTCTGTTGTCTATCTCATTGTCGATCCTTGCATCTGATGAAATGGTGCAGCCGAGATAGGTAAACTGGTTGACCGTTTTGAGTTTTGTGTGCCCGATGGAGATGTGGGGGGGCTGGTAGTCATGGTGGGGAGCTGGCTGATGGAGGACCTCAGTTTTCTTCAGGCTGACTTCCAGATCATTGATGTAGATAACAAACAATTGATGTAGTTGTTAAACATGACTACCATGCACAAAGTTATGTTGACTGTCCTTAATCAGCCCATGATTGTCCAAATACCTATATATCTTATCTCTCAGAATTCCTTCCAATAATTTACTTACTACTAACATCAGATTCACTGGCCTATAGTTAACTGGTTTACTTTTGGAGTTTTCTTAAACAACAGGACAAAATGAGCTACTCTCCAATCCTCCAGCATCTCTCCTGTGGCCAAGGACATTTTGAATATATCTGGCAGGGCCCCTGAAATTTTAACACTTGTCTCTCTCAAGGCCCGAGGGAATATCATATCTGGCTCAGGGGATTTGTCCACCTTTATTTGCTGTAAGGCTGCAATCACTTCCTCCTTAATCTCCATATGTTTCATGATACTTCCATTTGTTTCCCTTCCATCCATATGCCAGTTTCATGAGTAAATAACGATGTAAAAAAAACAACAATTTATGATCTCCCTCATTTTGTAAGTCTTCTCACATAGTTGACCACTCTGATCCTTTAGGGGACCAGTTTTTTTCCTTGTTATCCTCTTAATATGCTTGTAGAAACCCTTCAGATTTACCTTCACATTATCTATCAAGCACCCTTATGCCTTCTTTTTGCCTTCTTGAATTCCTTCTTTAATATTCTCTTACATTTTCTATATTCTGCAGTCACCTCATTTGCTCCTTGTTGCTTCTACCAGTTATACATCCCTCTCTTCTTAATCATATCACCAATATCCCCTGAAAACCAAGGTTCCCTATGTCTGTTCATAGGAACATGCAAACTCTGCACCCTCTAAATTTCACCTTTGAAGGCCTTCCACTTGACAGACACATCCTTGTCAGAAAACATTCTTCCAATTGACTCTTCCGAGATCCTATCTCATTTCCACAAAATTGGCCTTTCTCCAATTTAGAACCTCAACCCAAGGCCCAGACCTATCCTTAGCCACAATTAACTTGAAACTAATGACATTATGGTAACTGGAACCAAAATGCTCACCTACATAGACTTCTGCCACCTGACCTGCCTGGTTCCCTCTTAGGAGATCAAGTATTACATCCTCTCTCTTTGGTGAGGCTCCAAAACAAGCATTTTGATTTTCATTTTGAAAGCTTCTCAATGATATTGAATAGATATTTTAAATAATGTATTTTTTTTTAAATATTGTATCACAATCCCAAGATTAATTCCATTACACATATATTTTCTTCATGGATAAAAACATTGAACATGAATTTTAAAAAAGTAAATAAAATTAGATTTTATTTTACTACTCTTGTTTCTTCCTGTGGATTTTTCCAAATAGTAGCTTTAACACCACAACAACACCATATACAAATTTGTTAATGATACCACCAAAATAGGCCGTATAAAAGAAGGCGATGAGTCAGCAAACAGAGGGAAATTGAAAACTTGGCTGAATGGTGAACCAACAACAACCTCACACTCAATGTCACTGAGACCAAGGACTTTAGGAAAGGAAAACCAAAAATGTACAATACAGTGATCATTGGGGGAAATCAGAGGTGGAGAGGATGAACAAATTTAAATTCAAGCGGGTCACTATCTTGGAGAATCTTTCGTGGACTACTAATGCCACTGTGAAGAAAGCTCCTCTACTATGTCAGGAGATTGTGGAGGTTTGGTATGTCATTCTTTTTTTTTCTTTGGCTTGGCTTCGCGGACGAAGATTTACGGAGGGGGTAAAAGTCCACGTCAGCTGCAGGCTCGTTTGTGGCTGAGAAGTCCGATGCGGGACAGGCAGACACGGTTGCAGCGGCTGCAGGGGAAAAATGGTTGGTTGGGGTTGGGTGTTGGGTTTTTCCTCCTTTGCCTTTTGCCAGTGAGGTGGGCTCTGTGGTCTTCTTCAAAGGAGGTTGCTGCCCGCCAAACTGTGAGGCGCCAAGATGCACGGTTTGAGGCGATATCAGCCTACTGGCGGTGGTCAATGTGGCAGGCACCAAGAGATTTCTTTAGGCAGTCCTTGTACCTTTTCTTTGGTGCACCTCTGTCACGGTGGACAGTGGAGAGCTCGCCATATAACACGATCTTGGGAAGGCGATGGTCCTCCATTCTGGAGACGTGACCCACCCAGCGCAGCTGGATCTTCAGCAGCGTGGACTCGATGCTGTCGACCTCTGCCATCTCGAGTACTTCGACGTTAGGGATGAAAGCCCTCCATGGATGTTGAGGATGGAGCGGAGACAACGCTGGTGGAAGCGTTCTAGGAGCCGTAGGTGATGCCGGTAGAGGACCCATGATTCGGAGCCGAACAGGAGTGTGGGTATGACAACGGCTCTGTATACGCTTATCTTTGTGAGGTTTTTCAGTTGGTTGTTTTTCCAGACTCTTTTGTGTAGTCTTCCAAAGGCGCTATTTGCCTTGGCGAGTCTGTTGTCTATCTCATTGTCGATCCTTGCATCTGATGATATGGTGCAGCCGAGATAGGTAAACTGGTTGACCGTTTTGAGTTTTGTGTGCCCGATGGAGATGTGGGGGGGCTGGTAGTCATGGTGGGGAGCTGGCTGATGGAGGACCTCAGTTTTCTTCAGGCTGACTTCCAGGCCAAACACTTTGGCAGTTTCCGCAAAGCAGGACGTCAAGCGCTGAAGAGCTGGCTCTGAATGGGCAACTAAAGCGGCATCGTCTGCAAAGAGTAGTTCACGGACAAGTTTCTCTTGTGTCTTGGTGTGAGCTTGCAGGTGCCTCAGATTGAAGAGACTGCCATCCGTGCGGTACCGGATGTAAACAGCGTCTTCATTGTTGGGGTCTTTCATGGCTTGGTTCAGCATCATGCTGAAGAAGATTGAAAAGAGGGTTGGTGCGAGAACACAGCCTTGCTTCACGCCATTGTTAATGGAGAAGGGTTCAGAGAGCTCATTGCTGTATCTGACCCGACCTTGTTGGTTTTCGTGCAGTTGGATAATCATGTTGGGGGACATCCGATGCGCTCTAGTATTTGCCAAAGCCCTTTCCTGCTCACGGTGTCGAAGGCTTTGGTGAGGTCAACAAAGGTGATGTAGAGTCCTTTGTTTTGTTCTCTGCACTTTTCTTGGAGCTGTCTGAGGGCAAAGACCATGTCAGTAGTTCCTCTGTTTGCGCGAAAGCCGCACTGTGATTCTGGGAGAATATTCTCGGCGACACTAGGTATTATTCTATTTAGTAGAATCCTAGCGAAGATTTTGCCTGCAATGGAGAGCAGCGTGATTCCCCTGTAGTTTGAGCAGTCTGATTTCTCACCTTTGTTTTTGTACAGGGTGATGATGGTGGCATCACGAAGGTCCAGAGGTAGTTTTCCTTGGTCCCAACAAAGCTTGAAAAACTCATGCAGTTTGGCATGCAGAGTTTTGCCGCCAGGCTTCCAGACCTCTGGGGGGATTCCATCCATACCTGCTGCTTTGCCACTTTTCAGTTGTTCGATTGCCTTATATGTCTCATCCTGGGTGAGGGCCTCATCCAGCTCTAGCCTTAGGGGCTGTTGAGGGAGCTGGAGCAGGGCGGAATCTTGGACTGAGCGGTTGGCACTGAAAAGAGATTGGAAGTGTTCTGACCATCGGTTGAGGATGGAGATCTTGTCGCTGAGGAGGACTTTGCCATCTGAGCTGCGCAGCGGGCTTTGGACTTGGGGTGAGGGGCCGTACACAGCCTTTAGAGCCTCGTAGAAACCCCTGAAGTCGCCAATGTCCGCGCTGAGCTGGGTTCATTTGGCGAGGCTAGTCCACCACTCATTTTGGATCTCCCGGAGTTTGCGCTGAAGATGGCTGCATGCGCGACGGAAGGCTTGTTTCTTCTCTGGGCAGGACGGCTTTGTAAGGTGAGCCTGGTGGGCAGCTCGCTTCTTTGCCAGCAGCTCCTGGATTTCCTGGCTGTTTTCGTCAAACCAGTCCTTGTTTTTCCTTGAAGAGAAGCCCAGTACCTCTTCAGTGGATTGCAGTATGGTAGTCTTCAACTGATCCCAGAGGGTTTCAGGGGACGGGTCCGTGAGGCGGGTTGCATCGTCGAGCTTTGCTTTGAGGTTTGCCTGGAAGTTTCCTCTCGCTTCGTATGACTGCAGGTTTCCAACATTGAACCTCTTTCTGGGGGCTTTACTGTTCCTGGGCTTTGGCTTGAAGTGAAGGTTGAGCTTGCAGTGAACCAGCCGGTGGTCAGTGTGGCATTCCGCGCTGGGCATGACCCTGGTGTGGAGCACATCTCGTTTGTCACTTTCTCGCACCAGGATTTAGTCCAGGAGGTGCCAGTGTTTGGATCGGGGATGCATCCAGGTAGTCTTAAGGCTGTCCCTCTGCTGAAAAAGGGTGTTTGTAATGACAAGCCGCTGTTCTGCGCAGAGCTCCAACAGGAGGCGCCCATTGTCGTTGCACTTGCCGACGCCATGCTTGCCCAGGATTCCAGGCCAGGTTTCTGAGTCTTTGCCGACGCGAGCGTTGAAGTCGCCAAGGATGACAACCTTGTCGGCTGTAGGGGTGCGTTGGATGAGGTTGCGCAGGTCGGTGTAAAACTAGTCCTTTTCTGCTGGTTCCGCCTGGAGGGTTGGAGTATAGACACTGATGAGGGTGATGCAACGCTTGTTTTGAAGGGGGAGTCGCATGGACATGATTCGGTCCAAGTGGCCTGTCGGAATGTTTTCGAGTTTGGAGGTAATGAAGCTCTTGACCATGAAGCCTACACCAGATAGGCGTCGTTCATCCGAAGGCTTGCCAGACCAGCAGAGTGTGTAGCCCGCGTTCTTGGAGGCTGCCTACATCTGCCAGGTGGACTTCACTGAGAGCGGCTATGTCGATGTCAAGTCTGAGGAGTTCATGTGCGATGAGGGCAGACCGACGTTCAGGTCGGTGGCTATCAGCCTTGTCTAGCAAGGTTCTGATGTTCCAGCATGCTAGCTTGAGTTTGTGAGCATCTTTTGAGGGGGAGGACGTGGAGGGGGAGGACGTGGAGGGGGAGGACGTGGAGGGGGAGGACGTGGACCTGTCCTCGGGCCTGCGCAAAGGAGCTTTTAGGTGGAGTGCAGTGCGCGCAGTACTGACCCCACCCTTTACACCCATGGTTCGTGTGCCGTGGCCAAGCGAGCTGGGACGTGGCAGCGAGGTCCTTGGGTCGTAGGTTTTATATCGGAGTGACGAACCTCTACAGATGTGTATTGTAAAGTCTGCTGACAAGCTGCATCACAGCCTGGAATGGGAGCACCATTACATGATAAATTCTTACTTAGTCCCTTATTATATCCAATTAACACCTTGTTAATTAAAACAAAAGGTAGTGGACACAACCCAGTTCCTCAGAGGCAAAACTCGCCCACCATAAAGAAAATCCACCTGGATCGCTGCTGTGAGAGAGCAGCAGAAATCTTCAAGTATCCACCCAGGTCATGCTCTGTTCTGGAAAAGAGGTATACTGTAGGTGCCACCAGGAATGCACCTCCTGGTTTGGGAATAGCTAATACAACTCGATGAAATATGGAAGTCTGGTGATGCTATGATTGTAGTAAAAACATAAATGCTAGAGGAACTCAGCATCCAAAACAGCAAAGTTATCTTGCTAACGTTTTAGGCCCGAGTCCTTCTTCAAGGAATAAGCAGAATGAGCTAGAAGCAGAAAGTCTCAGAATTCAGACAATGCCTGCTGAGGAAGGAATCCAGACCAACACAAGGTGTTAATTGGATATAATAAGGGGCTAGGTAAGAATTTATCATGTAATGCAAAAAAGAGACAGGGAAAAGGGAGAAAGACAGAGCTTGGAGGAAGGCAACAGGGGAAGAAGGTGGGGGGGGGGGGGTGGGGTGGAGGGATTTTTATGAAAGCCAGAGAAGTCAATATTAATATCATCTGGTTGGAGGGTGCCCAGTTGGAAGAGGAGGTGTTGTTCATCCAATTTGTGAGTGGTCTCAATTTGGCAGTGCACGAGACCTTGAATAGATATGTCAGCAAGCAAAGGAATTAAAATGGTTGGTGTTATGAACTAACAACCCTTTCAAATTTTGTTTGGGACTAAAGGGATTTTGTTAGCACTAACACAGGAAAAGCAAAAGGTTTGTCAATATTCAGCGGAGGTCTTGAAGTTTGGGTTTATAGCTGCTGTATCTGAAGAACGTGCACCTTTTTTTCCTATTATGCCAACAGATTTTGACAAAAGAATCGATGAAAGCAGGCAATCTTGAAGCTCATTTGAGGGTCAAACATCCTAATCTTGTCAATTTGAAATTGGCGTTTGAAAAGAGAAGTTTGAAAATAGATAAAAAATCACTTATTATTCGCTGCACAAACTACAGCCCTGAATCATACCCTTGAAGCTATGCAATTTCTCTGTTGATAGCAAAACATGGGATGAATCATATGATTGGGGAGGAACTGATTAAACCTTCAATATCATTGTTTCTCAAAACAGTTCTTCAAAAGGATTACAAAGATGTCCGAGCAATTGAGTAATAGTACTGGCTGCAAAGGAATAAATGATATAGGTTAAGATGTTGAAAAACATCTTATTGAGAAGTTGAAATTACAAAAGTGCTCAATACAACTGGATGAATCTACCATATGGGATAGTGAGGCTCTGTTATTGGCATATGTGAGATATATTGATCAGGAAGAGTTTCAAGAAGAGATGTTGTTTTGTGGATCATTAGACACAACCACTACTGCAGCTGATATTTACAGCAAGCTCAAAAATTATATGGATGAAAATGAAATACCAAAAGAAAACATTGTATCTTGTCCTGCAGATGGTGCACCTGTTATGATGGGTTAAAAAAAACAGGATGTTTAAAATTAATGAAGGATGAAAATCCAAACATGTTTGTTGTGCATTGAGTTATCCACCGAGAAAACTTAGTTGCCAAGAATTTTTCCCTGTTCTATATGAGATACTGCATTCTGTGATCAAGTGTATCAATGCCCTCAAAGCTAATACCAAATGTAAACATCTGTTTAAGCAGTTTTGATAAAAATGCAGAACATGAGATTATTGCTTCACACTGAAGTAAGGTGGTTGTCAAAGGGAAACTGCTTCAAAAGGTTTATGGAACTGTTTGATCTCAGAGAGTTTTTGAAGGACAAACCTGAAATGAAGCTCGTGCTATCAACAGATGGCAAAGCTTATGTGAGTTACTTGATGGACATTTTTGAGAAACTAAGTACATTAAACAAGCAACTCCAAATATGACACTTGTTGATGCAAAAACAAAGATAATTGGATTCATGACACTTCTAGAATTATGTCAAAGGAATATTCTGCAAGAAATATCAGTCAATTCTATTGGTTGATTAAGTGTGAGGTAGCTAATCCTGCTACAAACATCATTGTTGTCCATTTGAAAACATTGGTTATCGACTTTAATGATAGATTTTGTGATTTAAAGGCAATGGATTTTCCCTCTTGGTTCACTCAACCATTGCTGGTGGACTTATCTGAAGTTCCAGTGCAATACCAAGAGGAGTTATCAGAGTTGCAACAAGATGAATCTGTGAAAACTCTGTTCAAAGTGAAAGGAACCATGATGTGGCTGTCTAATGAGATCAAAAATACCCAAACTCGACTACTTTAGCAAGGGAATTATTGATACATTTTCCATCATCTTATTTAGTAGAACGTGGCTTCAGTGCTGTTAGTGATTTCTACAAGCTAAGAAAGACTGACTAGAAATTACAAAACATGGAGATTTAAGGTTGAAACTAACAAAATTAGTCCCTCTAATCAAAAAATCTGCAGCCAGTGTCAGGGGAAAGTTTCCCATTGAAGTGATGACAATTGTTGAATGTGTGGTAGACATATTGTAGTAGTTGAATATGAAATATGTGTTTCAGTGTATTCCTGACCATAATTGCATTGAAATACACTTGCAGTAAATGATTTAATTAAAACTTCTTTTGAATATATAACCTTTTTCGCTAACGGTGGGGTGTACATTTTTTTTGGAAAAATTTAAATAGGGTCTAGGGCAAAAAAGGTTGAGAACCACTGCTTTAAACTTTGAACATATATGCTGAATCATAAATTTGTTCTAGAATATAGAGCATAGAAGCGCTGTATATTTCTTTTGGCCCACGATATTGTGCTGACCTATTTAAACCTTCTCCACAACAATTAATGTTTACCTACCTCACAGCCATAAGCCCCTATTTTCTTACATCTATGTGCCTATCAAGGGGTCTTTTGTACCAGCCTCCACCACCAACCCTGGTAATCCATTCTACTTTGTTAAAACAAACATTTACCTCTGATGTCTCCTCTAAACTTTACTCCACTCACCTTAAACAGATATCCTCTGATATTTGCTGTTGTCACCCCAAGATAAAAGTGCTGGCTGTCCACCCTCTCATAATTTTAAACATCTCTATTAAATCACATTTCATCCTTCGTTATTCCAAAAACAAAAGCCCTAGCTTGTTCAATCATGCATCAGAGGAGATGTTCTCCAGTCTAGGCAACATCCTGGTAAATCTCCTCTGTTAAAAGTTTCTACATCCTTTCTATCATGAGACAAGCAAAACTGATACTCCAAGAACCAAAGTTAGACAACATTATCTCACAGCTCTTGAACTCAACCCCCACACACCATACACCTTCTTAACCATCCTATCAACTTGTGCAGCAACCTTGAGGGATCCATGCACTTGGACCCCAAGATCCTTTAGTTCCTTTACACTTTTAAGAATCCTGCCATTAACCACATACTTTGCCTTCATGTTTGATCTTCCAAAGTGAATTATTTCACACTTATTTGGATTGAACTCCATCTGCCATCTATCTGTCCAACTCTGCATTCTGTCTATATCCCAGGCCTACATGGCCTGGGAGGTTGACAGACTAGATTGTACACCAACGCAAGAGTCTGCTCACATACAGCCTGTATTCATAGTGAATACATCTCCCATGCCCCATGAGCCTCCTGTGTCTGTGGTTCAAACAAAAAAGGAGGAACGTACTGATGGGCGAAGAAAATAGTGTTTTTAACCATCGCCGTTGGGGGAAAAATGCCTGTAGATGCATCCCACCATGTAGCTACCACAACAAAAAGGCGGGTAATGACAGAGCCAGCTGCCAGTAGTGGCCTCGGCAGCTGCCACAAGTACTGGCTTCCTGTATCTTCAAGATGACACTGGTAAACGCAAGTTTCTTGTAGACACGTGTGCTGAGATCAGCTTGCTCCTGCCAACCTATTTTGAGAAGATACATAAGCAACAACATCTGGCAGCAAATGGGACTTCCATTCCCAGCTTTGGCACACGATGCATCACGATTGGGATAGGAGGGGTGACATTCCATTGGAATTGCAACTTGGCTTCCGTCGCACAGCCAATTTAGGTCAGATTTTTTTAAGATCCCATGACTTGCTGGTCAACATGAAGTGGAGGAAATTAGTTAATGCCACTACTTTTCAAATGTACCCATTGGTATGAAGGAAAGGGTGAGTTTTCCGGCTCGGAGTGCACCCCTTACACAAAGATGCCTATGCTGCCCTGCTCAGTGAATTTCCTGGTGTTCTCGCTCTAAAATACCTCTAAAACGGCCTATGCTTTGTCCCATTACATTGACACCTTAGGCCCACCAATTTACACCAGGGCTCGTCGTCTTCTGCCTGATAAGCTGCAGCAGACAAAGGCAGAATTTACTGCAATGAAAGAATTAGGTATCATTCAGCGTTCCAACAGTCCTTGGGCATTGCTGTTACAGATAGTACCCAAGGATACCAGTGGATGGAAACCCTGCGGCGATTGATATAACTACACATGACAGATACCCCATATTCCTCATATACAAGATTTTGCTGCCCATCTGCACAATTGCCGTGTTTTCTCCAAAGTCGATCTTGTCAAGGGATACCATTAAATCCCAGTCCATGAGGATGACATTCCTAAAACGGCAATTATTACTCCTTTCAGGCTTTTTGAATTCCTTAGGATGCCATTTGGGTTGAAAAACGCCACTCAAATGTTCCAGTGGCTTATGGATGTTTTGGGCAAGGATTTAGATGACATCCTCACCTGCACTTGCACCACCTGTTTCAACGGCTGGAAGAATTTGGACTTACCATCAACCCTAGCAAATATCAATCTGGCAAGTCAACCATCAACTTCCTGGGGCACAAGACCACGGCCAAGGGTGACTTTCCATTATCTGGCAAAGTGGACACAGAACATGCTTTTCCAAAGCCTACCATGGTTAAGGGACTGCAGAAATTCTTGGGCATGATAAACTTCTATTACTGGTTCATTCCAGCAGCCATTGACATTCTTCGACCACTGTTTCAGCTCCTCACCACGAAGCACAGGAAAGATAACTGGACCACAGAGGAAGAGCTTGCATTCACAACTGCCAGAGATGCTTTGATCAACCCGGCAATGCTCGCGCATCTTAATTCCAACGCTTCCCGGGCAGTCAACACTGATGCCTTGGATACGGCTGTGGTGCAGTTCTTGAACAGTCAGTCAATGGCCATTGCCAACCCATAGCTTTCTTTAGCCAACACCTACAGTCATTGGAGATAAAACACAGCACATTTGATCGAAAACTGTTGGCATTGTATTTAGCCACACAATACTTTCAATATGTTTTGGAGGGTCGGCATTTCACTGCTTTTACAGACCATAAGCTGCTCATTTTTGCCTTATCACTTGTCATACAGTTCTGAATTCATGACAGATGTGCGCCATGTCTCAGGGAAAAATAATCTCGACACTGATGTGCTGTTCAGATCAACAATACATCATATTCAAGGTGGCATCAATATTCCTGAATTGGCCAGTGCCCAGGCCATGGACCCCGATGTTCAGGCATCCGGTACTGCCATAATTCTACCTTGTTACCATAGACTGGTGATTCCGGCATCTTGGAGACGACGTCTTCTTGACCAAATACTCAGCTTGTCTCATCCATCCATCAGAACAACCATCAAGCTCATGTCGAATAAATACGAATGGCATGGACAGATAAAATATGTCGCGCAGTGGGCCCGGACGTGTACCCCCTACCAGACTTCAAAAATTCAGCACCACACTAAGGCGCCTCTCCAACCTTTCCCAGCGATACATCAGCATTTTGAACATGTACATGTGGACCTGGTTGGACTATTGCCAGTATCTCAAAACATGAGATACATCCTAACAGTCATAGACCAACTCATGGCCTGGCCAGAGGCCATCCATTGCCATCCAGCAACACTGAGACATGCACCAGAGCACTCATTGTCAATTTGATCTCAAGATTTGATGTCCCGACACACATAAAACTTCAGGTTGCAGAGTGCAATTCACCTTTGTGTTATGGACTGCTCTTGCAGTCTAACAGCTTTGTGGAACATTTCCACCGACTACTCAAGTCTGCACTGAAAACCCGACTCACCAGTCCCAATTTGGTCGATGAGTTACCATGGGTTCTTCTGGGAGTCCGCACCGCTCCAAAGGAAGACATGCCTGTATTATCCGCAGAGATGGTTTACGGTACGGTCCTCTCAGTTCCAGGGGACATTCATTTTTCATCCAACTCTGACCTGGATGTCCTTCAGCAGCTTTGACATGGCATTGCAGTTAGCAAACCTATTCCAAACAACTGGCATGGAATCCTAAATGGCATGTGCCCCCACCTCTCCTCGACACTGACTTTGTTTTTGTGCACAGACAGGTCCCAGGAGCATCATTGCAACGGCCGTATGAGGGCCCTTACTGCGTGATTAAGAGGAACAGGGATGTATAATTGGACATTGGGGGGTTATTGCAATTGTTCAGTGTGGACAGATTCAAGCCTATCCATGTGGATCCTACTTCACCCATTCATTTTTCCCAGCCAAGGCAACAAGGGTGTCTGCCTAAAGTGCATGCGGACAGTTTATTTGTTTCGGGCGATGATTTTGGGAGGGAGGTGGTGTAGCACTGTATAGTTGGCTGATTGGGCACACTGCGCGATATCATGAACTGTCGCCAGTGCAGCTCTTCAGCAAATGTGTGGAGCTGCAGGCCGGACTGTTAAGTGCTCACCTGGTTGATGGACTGCGTGGTGCTCTGTGCCGAGTAACGGCACATTGGTTTGCTGTGCCTCCTTCTAAACCTGCCAGCCCCACGGATTGGTGGAAAACACAGTGATGTCACCACCCTGTCCCATGGAGTCTGGGACGGGGGAGATATAAAAGAAGCATAAAAAACTCAAATAAATAGTATTTTTGTTGACTAACCTGGTGTATGTGTGTTCATTTAGTAACTCTACCGAAGTAGTCACTACAAGATGCATGGATGAGAGAGGTATGGAGGGCTATGGACTGAGTACAGGTAAGTGGGATAAGGCAGAAAAATGGTTCAGCACAGACTAGAAGGGCCAAATGGGCCTATTTCTATGCTGTTATGTTCTATGGTTCTATTCGCCATTTTCCCATACCTTCCTTGTGACCAGGATTATTGCCAACACTCCAGTAATCTCTTTCCTCTCTTCCTGGAATAACCGTGGGTACATTGCATTCAATCCCAAGGACCTATCTGTCTGAATGTTACTTTAGATTGAGGATAATCTGCCATTTAACAGTTGGCTATCTTTTGGCAATAATTCTTTTGATGATGCGAGTATTTTTCTGGTGATTAAGACAAAGCATCATATTTTGTTTCTAAGTGTAGTTTTCCAGTCATGCAGCCTAAACTGTTTTGGCTGAAGATATTTAATAAGTAATCGGAAATATCCAGCAAACTTAACCTACGTTACAGGGTTATTGAGTAGTTTTATAGTTCCAAAAATATTCAATACTGAAAATTGTATTCTCTACAGGGATTATAGTAATAAAATGAATCAAAATCGTTTAATACTGGAATAGTAGTCTACCAGGCTTTTAAGTAATTTATGTAAGAGATATGAACATTTAGAAAGGAAGCTACTTCATTAGAACCCTCACCCCACCTCTCTTTCCCTATCCCTCTATCTACCTCCTTTCCTTCAGCTCTGCATTCACAGAGCTATCCCCACTCCCCCATCAGTTCTCAGCTTTTCTCTCATGCTCTCCTATCCATGTCCACCTATGGCTTCAGCTGTTGGCCTGTGCTCCTCCCCTTACTCTTTCTTTCCTCCTCCCTCCACCTTTTATTCAGGTGCCTGTCTGCTTTTTGCACAAACCTTGACATAGAGTTCAGCCCAAAATATTAGTTCTATATCTTTGCCTCCTATGGATGCTGCAGGACCTGTTGAGTTTCTCCAGCACCTTTGTGCATAAAATGTTTTAGAATACTCCTTCTATTCCTAAGCATTCCCTCTGAATGGAGGATAACTTAATTCCCTATATTCTATAAATTTAGAGAAGGCTAAAGAGACTATCATGGTTGGGTAGGACCTAGTCAATGGGTAGTTTTATAAGCTTCTTCCACCATCTGTACCAGAATTCTGTGTACTCTTGACAGATGGACTAAATTCTCAAGGCAATTCTTAATGTTCCTTCTCCATTTTGAAAAGTCATGGGCCAGGAATGCTCCAAGAATGTCCTTGAACCTTTAAAACTGCCTACATTAATCTTTTGCCTTGATGGAGCTTAAGATGGAGAATGTATGTTGGAAACTGAGTGTTAGGCCTGGAAGTGATGTCGCCTGGAAATTGCAGTCAAAAGAGTGTAATTAGACCTCAATGCTCTATGTTAACCAATGAGAAGACACTGGCATTGGTTCACTTATCTTGCCATTAGCCTTGGGGGATTTAGCAGGGTCAATGTTGGTGATATCGCTCCCATGCTTTGAGACATCTTCTATAGGTAATCTATACCTTAGAAGTGTACAGGAAGCCCTAATCACTGCTGTCTTTTAGACCACCAGGATTATTGCTAGATTTGATGTCTTGGTCTTGGAAAACACTTTAGCTCAGCTGCCCAAAGGCTGCGCACGGGAGCAAAAATGTGCAGACAATAAAAGAGTGGCAATTCTGTAGTTACTGCCATCTGTTTGGAAACTTTTCTATCACCAATAATGTCAACAGAATGGGGTCTTGGGCTGTATTGGGTTATGGTGGCCTTGATAACATGGAAGAACTCAAGTATGCCACTGTATTCAGTGACTTGTTGGATCTCTTGTCCTCTCTCTACTCACTATCTATTCTTTGGGTCATGAGTTTTCTATTGGACCTGAGCCTTCAGGGTAGTTTCATTTCTCTTAGTGTGGTGGATTTCCTGATCCAGAAACTCTGTTTCTGGAAATCCTCAGGCCTTCTCATCTAAACAGTCCTGGTGTTTTCTGGTACAGGCTCCAAGAACGTCTTCATAGGTGTACTTCAGAGTGGTTCAGACACTGTGGCATTTTCACTTGTTTGGAGGCATAGGTTGAATCTAAGGCAAAGATAAAAGACCCCCCTTTGTGAACTCCTTGATTGATTTTCTTGCAATGTTGATTGCAATGTTGTTTTGTGCCTTAGGCTGATGGAGATGGCAGAGCACAAAAGACAGCAGTTGGGGGCCAGCATAGCTCCAGAGGAAAAGGCTAAGTGGAAGATGGCTGCCATACCAGAATGCCTAACTTTTTGGCTGGCCAAATTAAGTTTCTGATGAAAGATATTTTTCAGGATGTTGTTATGAATGGGAGGGGGAGCTGATGAATGAAAGGTGAATCAGTTATCGTGGTGCTTTTTGACAATTGAGATGTGGACATAGTTTAGTGTGTTATGACTAATACCTGTGACTCGTCAATGGTATTCACTGATAGAGGCCATTTTGTCAGAGAAGTTATGAATGGAATGAACACAATGTAGTCTTCAGATAACAGCTCGTGTCTGATCTTACGAAGGAAGTAATTTGCTAATTTTATATCCAAGATAACTTTTGGAACAATGTCCTGGATTATAATAATTTGACCCCAGAAACCATCTTTTTGGCATCAAGCATGTCTGTAGCCACTGTATAGGCTTTATTTGACCACGACAGAATTTGGAATTGGGCTGTCATTTCAGAATCTTGATTTGAGTTGGTGCAAATACTGAGGCATATTATTTCACGTTAATCATTCTTTTTTTGAAAGGTTTCCAATTTCATTGTCCCTTCCTTTTTATCTATTTTCACCTTCTTTATGATAATTCTTGGAACTTAGCTCTTTGGGCAATCCTAGGGCATTAAGAATATTATACTATTGGGAAAAATTATTTGAAGCTTTTCACAAATTATTCCTGCATTTTGTCATTTGCAGATTATTGTTAGATATTTTTGTTGGATTCTGCAAACACATGTCTCAAGTTAGTTTCTATTCAATATTTCTTTCGATTATAAGGAAAACACACTCTGAATTACAAGTCTGGAGAAGCCAGAAATATTTCACAGTTCAGAAATCCACTGATATGACTGAGTTAGTAGCTGTTGAACTCTTAAGTAAATTACAGTTATTGCAATATATTAATAACCTTTCAATTCAATGCATTTATCTTCTAAGGCATTTTACCCATTTGTTAGCTATATTGGTGTATACACCTGCCATTTCAAATTTAGTTTCTAAACTGTGAGAATTGGTGCTCAATGTGCTACTGGCTTTTGATTTTATTGAAGGAATATGTGTCAAACAGTATGGCATGAAGATCAATCATTCTAGAATGCTAGTACTATAGGCCTGATCAGAAAAATCTCAAATAGTTAAAACAATAGGTTCCTCACATAGGCACATATTTAGTCAAAATTTAGCATTAGCGAGAGTACAGGTGCACAATCCTTTATCTGGAACCCTTGGGGGACAGTGTGTTCTGAATTTCGGATTTTTCCGGATTTCAGAAAGCCCACCGAATTGTGCTGCCGAATCCATCCCCACCCCCTTCCAGTCACCCGGCCGTCTCCCCCAACCGCAGTCCCCTGGCCGTCTCCCCCAACCGCAGTCCACCAGCCGCCGGTCCCTTGGCAGTCTCCCCCGGCCGCCGGTCCCTCGGCAGTCTCCCCCGGCCGCCGGTCCCTCGGCAGTGTCCCCCGGCTGCTGGTCCCTCGGCAGTCTCCCCCGGCCGCCGGTCCCTCGGCAGTCTCCCCCGGCCGCCAGTCCCTCGGCAGTCTCCCCCGGCCGCCAGTCCCTCGGCAGTCTTCCCCGGCTGCCGGTCTCTCGGCAGTCTCCCCCGGCTGCCAGTCCCTCGGCAATCTTTCCTGGCCGCCGGGCCCCACTTGCCGGATTTTGGAGCTTTCCAGATTTTATATGTCTGGATAAAGGATCGTGTAATTGCATAATTGCAATCTGAGAAGAAAAGGTTTATGCTAATCTGCTCTCCCTTCCTTTTCCCCTGTCAGCTCTCCACCCCCTTTACTCTCTATTCGCCCAGCCATCCCTCCCTCCCTTCTGGGCCCAAAACATTAAAAACAGAAGTAAATCATTGAGACCCTCAAGTCTGTTCTGCTTCCAGCATCTGCAGTCTCCTCTGTCTCCAAGCCTGTTCTGTTATTCAAATAGATCACAGCTCATCTGTACTTCAATATCATTTACATGACTTTTCTTTATATTCTCTGATTGTCTTACCTCAAAATAATATGATTTTATTCTTAAAAATATATATTGACCAGGCATTCACCACCTTCATTACTAAACAGTTCTTCATGCAACCATTAGAATATTGACAGTGTAAAGGCAAACCATTCAAGCTATAAAAAAATTGGATTATGTTAATCTTTTTGCTAAGATTTTCTGAAGATAGTTACACATTTGGATTTTTTTTTGGATGGAAGGCATCAGTGATCAGTTGCTGGAAGGGCTTCAGAGAAATTACCTTGAAAAACTGCCTATAATTGTGTAGTAAACCACAAAAGTCTGCAGACACCATGGTTGGAGTAAAAACACAATGTTAGAGAAATTCAGCAGGTCAAACAGTGCCCTTTACATAGCAAAATAAAAATACATATCTGATGTTTTGAGCTTGAGTCCTTCATCAAGGTATGGAAAAATGTTGGCAGGCATCTGAAGAAAAGGGTAAGGGGAAGGCGTGGCGGCAAAGCAGGAGGTGATAGGTGGAGAAGAGAGGGAAAGAAAGGAAAGGAGGGATGGCTGGGTGAATAGAGAGAGAAGGGGGGGTGGAGTGCTGACAGGGGAAAAGGAAGGGAGAGCAGATTAGCATAAACCAGAAAAGTCGATGTTAATGCCATTTGGCTGGAGAGTGCCAAGACAGAAAATCAATTGTTGTTCCTCCCTTTACAGGTCCATCTGGGCACTCTCCAACTGGATTGCTTTAACATTAACTTTTCTGCTTTCTGCTCACTTGCTTTCTTCCCCCCCCCCCCCCCCCCCCCGCAACACCCACCCCCACCTCAGTTAATGCTCCGCTACCTTCCTTCTCTATTCACCTAGACATCCCTCCTACCCTTGCATGCTGCTGTGCCCTCCCACACTTCTCCACCTATTACTTCCTACCTCTGTGAACTTGCCTTCTCCTTACCCTTTTATATGGATGCCTGCCAACATTTTTCCATACCCTGATGAAGGGCTCAAGCCTGAAACGTTAATTATTTATTTTTAATCTTTGCTACAGCACAAAAAAAAGTAATTCAGCCCTTCTAGTCTGTGCTGGCCATTGTCCAGTTAGTCCCAATAACCTTCCAGTTCTCTCCCATCCATGTATCTATCCAACTTATTCTTAAAGCTCAAGATCGATTCTGCACCCACCACATCGGGTGGAAGCTCATTCCACACTCCTGCCACTGAGTGAATGTTGCCCCTAAACTTTTCCCATTTCACCCTAAAGCCATGTCCTCTCATATTTATCTCTCCTAATCTCAGTGGAAAGAGCCTACTCACATTTACTGTCTACACCCCTCATAATTTTATAAACCTCTATCAAATCTCCCCTTATTCTTCTTTGTTCCAAGGAATAAAGTCCTAATCTGTTTAATCTTACCCTGTAACTCAACTCCTGAAGACCCAGTAACATCCTAGTAAATCTTCTGTGCACTCTTTCAATCTTATTGATATCCTTCTTGTAGCTAGGCAACCAAAACTGCACACAATATTCCAAATTTGGCCTCACCAATGTTTTAAATAACTTCAACATGGCATCCCAACTCCTGTACTCAGTCTTTCTTTGGCTTGGCTTCGCGGACGAAGATTTATGGAGGGGGTAAAAAGTCCACGTCAGCTGCAGGCTCGTTTGTGGCTGACCAGTCCGATGCGGGACAGGCAGACACGATTGCAGCGGTTGCAAGGGAAAATTGGTTGGTTGGGGTTGGGTGTTGGGTTTTTCCTCCTTTGCCTTTTGTCAGTGAGGTGGGCTCTGCGGTTTTCTTCAAAGGAGCCTGCTGCCCGCCAAACTGTGAGGCGCCAAGATGCACGGTTTGAGGCGTTATCAGCCCACTGGCGGTGGTCAATGTGGCAGGCACAAAGAGATTTCTTTAGGCAGTCCTTGTACCTTTTCTTTGGTGCACCTCTGTCACGGTGGCCAGTGGAGAGCTCGCCATATAATACGATCTTGGGAAGGCGATGGTCCTCCATTCTGGAGACGTGACCCATCCAGCGCAGCTGGATCTTCAGCAGCGTGGACTCGATGCTGTCGACCTCTGCCATCTCGAGTACCTCGACGTTAGGGGTGTGAGCGCTCCAATGGATGTTGAGGATGGAGCGGAGACAACGCTGGTGGAAGCGTTCTAGGAGCCGTAGGTGGTGCCGGTAGAGGACCCATGATTCGGAGCCGAACAGGAGTGTGGGTATGACAACGGCTCTGTATACGCTTATCTTTGTGAGGTTTTTCAGTTGGTTGTTTTTCCAGACTCTTTTGTGTAGTCTTCCAAAGGCGCTATTTGCCTTGGCGAGTCTGTTGTCTATCTCGTTGTCGATCCTTGCATCTGATGAAATGGTGCAGCCGAGATAGGTAAACTGGTTGACCGTTTTGAGTTTTGTGTGCCCGATGGAGATGTGGGGGGGCTGGTAGTCATGGTGGGGAGCTGGCTGATGGAGGACCTCAGTTTTCTTCAGGCTGACTTCCAGGCCAAACATTTTGGCAGTTTCCGCAAAGCAGGACGTCAAGCGCTGAAGAGCTGGCTCTGAATGGGCAACTAAAGCGGCATCATCTGCAAAGAGTAGTTCACGGACAAGTTTCTCTTGTTTGATTTATAAAGGTCAAGATGCCAAAAGCTTTCTTTACAACCCTGTCCACTTGCGACACCACCTTCAGGGAACAATGTATCTGCATCTCCAAGTTTCTTTGCTCCTCCGCACTCCTCAGTGCCCTACCATTTACAGTGTACATCCTTCCTTGATTTGCTCCTCCAAAATGCAATACCTCTCACTTTTCTGCATTAAATTCCATCATCCATTTACCATCCCATTCTCCCGGTTGGTCCAGTTCCCTCTGCAAGCTTTGAAAATCTTCCTCACTATTCACTATGCCTCCTATCTTTGTATCATCACCAAATTTGCTCATTCAATTTACCACATTGTTATCTATATCAAAAATCTGGATGATAAACAACTGATCCCTGAGGCACATCACTCTTCACAGGCCTCCAGACTGAGAAGCAACCATCCACTACCACTCTGTTTTCTCTCACACAGCCAATTTCCAATCCAGTTTACAACCTCTTTATGCATACCTTCTGAACTAACCTCCCATGTGGAACCTTTTCAAAGGCCTTACTAAAGTCCATGTGGACAACATCTACAGCCTTTCCTTTATCTACCTTCTTGGTAACTTCCTCAAAAAACTCTACAAGATTTGTTAAACACAACTCAGCACACACAAAGCTATGCTGTCTAAATACCTATATATCCTATCTTTCAGAACTCCTTCCAATAATTTACCTGCTACTGACATCAAACTCACAGGCCTATTGTTACTGAATTTACTTTTGGAGCTTTCTTAAACAGCGGGACATCATGAACTACTCTCCAATCTTCCAGCACCTGTCCTATGGCTAAGGATACTTTGAATATATCTGGCAGGGCTCCTGCAATTTCAACACTTGTCTCCTTCAAGGTGGAGGGCGAATTTCATATCTGGCCCAGTGGGACTTATCTAACTTTATTCACTGTAAGGCAGCAATCACCTCCTCCTCCTTAATCTCCATATGTTTCATGACACTTCTATTTGTTTCCCTTCCATCTGAATGCACTATCCCAGTTTCATGAGTAAATACTAATGCAACAAAATGTTTAAGTTCTCTCCCATTTTGTGAGGCTCCACACACAGTTGGCCACTATGATGCTCAAGGGGACCAATTTTGTCCCCTATCCTCTTACTTGTATATACTTGTAGAAACCCTTTAGATTTACTTTCACATTATCTGTCAAAGTACCTTCATGCCTTCTTTTTGTATTCTTTAGTATTAAATTTTCTATATTCTTCCAGTACCTCATTTGCTCCTTATTGCTTATAAGCGCCGCTCCTCTTCTTAATCATATCACTAGTTGATGCAGAATTACACAAAGACTGAAGTTACTGAAACTGAAGGCTTTTATTTGCATGAGATAGTCAGGATCCCTGTGTTGGTCACTCACATTGAGCTGGACTCAAACGGAGAGCAGGCTTGTGGTATAACAACCTTTATGGAGAAAAAGGGGAGGAGTCACAAACCAGCCAGTGAGAGAAGGGTCAACCAAGAAAGGTCACGTTATTTACACATGACAAATATGTACAATAGTGGTTTCACCACTCCACCCCCCCCCCCTTTTAAAAGAGAATCCCAAAGTATGTGGTGCGGTCAGCTGACCCTCAAGTTCAGTATGTCCAGCAGTCTTCTTTGGCATTGTGACCAGCGAGTCCCTGACTGGATGTCCATTGTGGTCTCCGTCGTTTTCAGCCAATCCATCCCGGTTTGCCTGGCGGGGGTACTTGGCTGGGCCTGGGTGTGTGTGTGTGTTGACTATCAGGTTGACAGGAGTGGTGAAGGTTGGGAAGTTGAGCTCTGGAGAGCTGGGGGATGGGATAGTACCAATCAACTGGTTTGGGAGGTGGGGTTCCAGATGCTCCCGCATGTGCTAGGTTCTGGATAGACACCATGCTCTTGTGCCCATCTGGAATACCACGTAGGCTGACTGTGTACTTGCATGGAGCAGCTGGACCCTCTCAACCAGAGGACCAGACTTGTGTGTCCTCACATACCTATGGAGTAGGACCAGCCCGGGGAACATCAGCTAGGTAAGTTAGGTGGTTCCCGACACAGGTATCCTGGGGAATGCAAACAGTCTCTCATGAGGTGTCTCGTTGATGGCTGTACACGGGAGGAACTGGAGAGGAGTGGAGAGCCTCTGGGAAGACCTCTTGCCAGTGGGGATGGGGAGGCCCTTGGACTTTAGGCCAGTAGTACTGCCTTCCAGACTGTGCCATTCTCTCATCCCTTTGGGGTTATAGCCCTTCGACAGAAAATATTGATGCAGCTTATTGTTCATGAAGGACAAACCCCTATTGCTAAGAACATAGCAGGGGTATCCTAAAATGGTGAATAGATTATCCAGAGCCTTTATGACGGTAGCTGCAGTCATGTCCGGGCAAGGGATGGCAAAGGGGAACTGACGTTGATAAAGTACATGTTGCAGTTTGTGGAGTGTAAGGGCCCTTTGAAATCCATGTTTAAAGGGGTGTTTGGCCTTGATGAGGTGTGACTGGTCGGGCTGGTAGAAGCGTGGTTCGCATTCTGCACAGACCTGGCAATTTCTGGTCAGCATCCTGATGTCCTCCAAGGTGTAGGGTAGATTACAGGCCTTGATGAAGTGAGAGAAAAGGTGATCTCAGGGCGGCAGAGGTCATTGTGCAGTGCCTGCAGGTGATTCATCTATGCAATGGCACAAGTCCCCTGAGACAGGGCATCAGAGGGCTCATTGAGCATTCTGGGCCAGTACAGTATGTCATAATTGAGGGATTTTGTCAATCTTGATTTTACCCCATTGCTGATTGTTAAACATAAAGTCAACTGCCTGTTGGTCAGTGAGATAATGTCTTCAGTGCTGAACCACTTCAACGATAGCCTGGGCCTTTTTCTCAATGGAGGAGTGCTGGATCTCGGGGCTCTGGAAGGTGTGTGAAAATAAAAGCTATAGGCCTGCCCACCTGGTTAAGTGTGGCAAACAGGACAAAGTCTGACACATCTCTCTCCACCTGGAATGGAATGGATTTGTTCATTATATGCATTGTGGCCTTTGCAATGTCGGCTTTGATCCGGTCGAATGCCTTGTGGGTTTCTGCCAACGGTGGGGAAAACCATGGCCCTGATGAAGGGTCAGGCCTTCTCTGCACAGCTGGGGACCCACTGAGCATAATAAAAGAAAAACCCAAGAACCTTTTCAAGGACTTGAGGCAGTGGGGGAGTGGGAGTTCTGACAGGGGTTGAGGCTGATGACTCCATTCTCCACATCACAGCCTAGTATTGGCAGGCAATGTGTGCTGAAGAGGCATTTCCCTGTGTTATGCATGAAATTTAGGCATTTTGCAGTGTGGGGGAATTTCTGGAGGTTCCCATCATGGTCCTGCTGATCATGGCCACAGATGGTGATGTTGTTGAGGTATATAAAAGAGGCCCACGGCCAGTGTTCATCCACCATTTGATCTATTTCCCTCTGAAAGACAGACTCCATTCATCACTCCAAAAGAGATCCTCAGGAAATGGATAAGCCACCCATCCGCCTTGAAGGCGGTACACTGGCAGCCTTCAGGGCAAATGGGGAGCTGGTGATATGCAGACTTAAGTTCTATGGTGGAGAACACCTTGTACTGGGCAATCTGGTTCACCATGTTAGCTATGCGGAGCAGGGATTATGCATCCAACCAGGTGAACCTATTGATGGTCTGGGAGTAATCGATGTCCATCCAATGCTTCTCCCTACTCTTCACTACCACTACCTGGGCTCATATTCTGTTCTATCATCCCTTCAGTAGGCGCTAGTTTTACCTCTGACTTAATAAATGCCCTGTCCCCAACACAATATCGCTGACTTTTAGTGGCAATGGGCTTACAGTCAGGGGTGAGATTGGCAAACGGGTGGAGGGGAGATCCGGAGTGTGGATAGACTGCATGTTGGATAGTTGGCCACATGATTGGAGGGGCGGGTGGTCTAAAAATTGCTCATTGCAGACAGTGAGGAGGGTGGAGTCAGTCAACCTCCATGGTGACATTCTTCATGTTACATTGGAAGTCAAATCCCAGTAGGATGGGTGCACAGAGCTGTGGCAATACAAGGAGTGTAAAGTCACGATATACCATGTCCCGGACAATCAGTGCTGTGCAGCGTCTGGGTGAATGAAGCTTTTAGTGCTTCCACTGTCAAATAGGCAAGTGGTGGGGCAGCCATTTACCCAAATGTCCATCATGGCCCTGGAGAGTTGATGGAGCCTGTCCTGATGGGTTACTGATACCAGAGTCAGTTTGTCATCTGAAGAGTTCTGTTGGCTGCTAGCGGTCCAGTAAAATGGCACCTTAGAGGTGGTCCCCATAGCACACATGTGGCCCCATCATCATTCACCAGAAGAGAAAGGGAAGAAGGTGGAAGTGGCATCATCGCGGACGGCTGTCTCTGTGGTGTGTGGCCATCCAAGGTCACCAGAAGTGACAGCATTGAAGATGGCTGCCCCACTCGCACAAGGCACTACTGGAACTTGGGTTTGATTTGGATTTACAGACCTTTGCAAAATGTCCTTTCTTCCAGCACTTGGAGCAGATAGTGTCCATGGCAGGGCAACGTTTCCTCAGGTGCTTAACCTGCCCGCAGAAGTAGCACTTTGGGTGGTCACTAATGGCAGTGGTGGTCAGGTCAGGATGGGAGGGGGCTTGCAATCCTGCCTCCCAAGATGGCTGCCCCTGTGTTCCCCACAAGGCAGCTGCATATTTGCTGGAAATCGATTCAGCGTTGTGGATGGCAATTTGATGGTTTGAGGTAGGCTCAGTTATCTGTTTCAATAGCATCTGTCCCACATAGTCAGAGTCGATGCCTGTAACACAGGCATCTCTGATCAGCAGCTGTGTGTGCTGTTCTGCACTCATAGGCTGTAGTTGCAGCCCCTTGTGGGCGCCTGCAGAACTCTGACGAAGAAAGAAATTAGAAAGGCCAAAAAAAGGCACGAAGAGGCTTTGGCAGACAGAGTAAAAATAAATCCAAAGGGTTTCTATAGGTACATTAAAGGTAAAAGATTAGTGAGGGATAAAATTGGACCCCTTGTAGATAGCGAGGGTAGGCTGAGGGAGAAGTCTGAGGAAATGGTTGAAATTTTGAATGATTTCTTTGCCTTGGTATTCACTAGGGAAAAAAATGTTGAACCAGTTGAAGTAAAGAAAAATAGTGGGGAGGTCATGAAGCATATAAGGATAACTGAGGAGGTAGTGATTGGCTGTGTTGAAAAAGATAACGGTGGATAAATCTCCGGGACCGGACAAAATATTCCCAAGGACACTCAGGGAGGCTTGTGGACAGATAGTGGAGCCATTAACAGAGATATTTAGGATGTCACTGGACACAGGGGTAGTGCCAAAGGATTGGAGGGTGGCGCATGTGGTTCCGCTGTTTAAGGAAGGGTCCAAATGTAAACCTGGGAATTATAGGCCCGTGAGTCTGACGTCTGTGGTGGGTAAGTTGATGGAAAGTGTTCTGAGGGATGGTATTTACAAATATTTGGAGGTACAGGGATTGATAGGGAGTAATCAGCATGGTTTTGTCAGGGGTAGATCATGCTTGACAAACCTGATTGAGTTTTTTGAGGGGGTTACAAAAAAAGGTTGATGAAGGGAAAGCTGTGGATGTTGTCTATTTAGACTTTAGTAAAGCTTTTGACAAAGTTCCCCACAGGAGGTTAGGAAAAAAGGTGGAGGCATTAGGTATAAATAAGGAGGTAGTGAAATGGATTCAGCAATGGTTGGATGGGAGGTGTCAGAGAGTAGTGGTAGAAAATAGTTTGTCCAATTGGAGGCCAGTGACTAGTGGAGTTCCTCAGGGATCGGTCCTGGGTCCACTATTGTTTGTTATATATATTAATGATCTGGAAGTAGGAGTGGAGAATTGGATAAGCAAGTTTGTGGATGATACAAAGATTGGTGGTGTTGTGGACAGTGAGGAAGATTACTGTAGATTAAAAGGTGATTTAGGAAGGCTGGAGGTCTGGGCTGAGAAATGGCTGATGGAATTTAATACAGATAAGTGTGAGGTGTTACATTTTGGAAAGGCAAATCTAAATAGGTCATATGCATTAAATGGTAGGCTATTGAGATGTGCAGAGCAACAAAGGGATTTAGGAGTTGTGGTAAATAGTACCCTCAAGGCTGATACTCAGGTAGATGGTGTGGTGAAGAAGGCATTTGGAATGTTGGCCTTCATAAATCGGAGTATTGAATTCAAGAGTAGGGAGGTTATGATGAAATTGTACAAGGCATTGGTGAGGCCAAATTTGGAGTACTGTGTACAGTTTTGGTCACCAAATTATAGGAAAGATATAAACAAAATAGAGAGAGTGCAGAGAAGGTTCACGAGAATGTTGACAGGATTTCAAGGTTTGAGTTCCAGGGAAAGGTTGGGCAGACTGGGGCTTTTTTCTCTGGATGTGTTGTCCCCAACTTCCCACATCCTGCAATCAGAACACTGGACTGCCTATATTACCCAATTCCTTAATTAAAAGAACTTTCCACTCTTACCTTACTAGGAACAAACTACTCCACAAATATCCTTTTCCGAACCCTCCTTCACTGGCCACTTTAACAGCTGTACCTCTTTTTATATGACCTTAATCTATGATCTCAATTGCTCCCTAGCCCTAATCAATTATCTCAATTGCAGCCTCCTGATTCCAACTCAAAAAGAAACAGCGGAAGAGTTCCTTACCTTTTCAAACTTCCCTGTCAGCTGTGTCGACATCACACGCCTGTGCAGTCTGCCCTCTCCCTTCCCAACTTTAAAAAATAAATAAATATGCCTATTCACAGCACTTACTCACAGACCCTCCTTGCAGCCTGTCTTGGAATATAAAGTTAATAAGATGTCAGAAATAAGCTTTGCTGCAATACAAAATCTATTCCACTGCTTTTAACGCTTTAGTGCCATTCTCAATGGGGGGGGGGGGCCTATGGCCCTGGGGGCCACAGCGCATTTAAGTAAAAGTTTTGATTTCTTTTCACCTCATGTAATGTAAATATATTTTATTTAGAAGTACAGAAGAAACCAAAACATGACTGCTTTACAGGGATAAGAATTTTTAAAAATTCATTGTTGTCCTCCAAAATCAGCTACTTAAAGAAAGTAAGTAGGCAGCATGGTTAGCGCAACATCTTTACAATGCTGTCTGTAAGGAGTTGATACGTTCTCCCCATCTCTGCGTGGGTTTTCCCCTTGGTCTCTGGTTTCCTCCCACTGTTCAAAACATACTGGGGATGTAGGTTAATTGGGTGTAAATTGGGCGGCACGGACTCATGGGCCAAAATAGTCTGTTACTGCGCTGTATGTCTAAATTTAAAAAAAATTCAAAGAATCACTCTGGAGTCCTTAATAGCCATCGATACTATATAGAACCAAAAAACATGACGGCACAGAAACAGGGCCCTTCTAGTCTATGCTGAACCATTTTATTTGCTTAGTCCTACTGACCTGCACCCAGTTCATAGCCTTCCATACCTGTCCCATCTATGTACCTATCCAAATTCTTCTTAATTGTTAAAATTCACTACCTCAGCTGGCAGCTTGTTCCACACTCCCACCTCTCTCTGTGTGAAGTTCCCCCTCATGTTTCCCCTAAACTTTTCCCCTTTTACTCTTAACCCATGCCCTTTGGTTTGTATCTCACATATCCTCCGTGGAAAAAGCCTATCTATATTCACTCTGTCTATCCCCTTATAATTTTAAATACCTCCATCAAATCTCCCTTCATTCTGTTACACTCCAGGGATTAAAGTCCTAACCTGTTTAACCTTTCCTTTTAAATCAATTTCTGAAGTCCAGACAACATCCAAGTAAATCTTCTCTGCACTCTTGCTATCTTATTGATATCTTTCCTGTAGCTAGGTAACCAAAACTGCACACAATCCTCCAAATTTAGCTTCACTAATGTCTTATATGACTTTACTACAACATCCCAACTCCTATACTTAATATTTTGATTTATGAAGGCCAGTATCCCAAATGCTCTCTATACAACCCTATACACCTGTGATACCACTTTCAGGGGATTATGTACATATCTGTATTCCCAGATCTTTCTGTTCTACCGCACTATCATTTACTGTGTATGTCGTTTCTTGGTTTGTCCTTCCAAATTGTAGCACCTCACACTCCTCTGCATTAAATTTCATCTGCTATTTTTCAGCCCAATTTTCCATCTGGTCCAGATCCCACTGGAAGCTTTAAAAACCTTCTTTGCTGTCCACAATCTTAGTGTCATCTGCAAACTTGCTGATCTAATTTATCACATTATCATCCAGATCATTGATATAGATGACAAACAAGAATGGTCCCATCACCAATCCTAAGTGATCCTAAGGCACACCACTAGTCACAGGTCTCCAGTCTGAGAAGCAAACATCCACCACTACTCTCTGGCTTCTCCCATCCAGCCATTGTCAAATCCAGTTTACTACTTCACCATGAATACCTTGTGACTGAACCATCCTGACAAACCTCCCATGCAGGACCTTGTATAAGGCCTTACTAAAGTCCATGTAGACAACTTCCACAGCCTTTCCTTTGTCAACTTTCCTGGTAACCTCCTCGAAAAACTCGAAAAGATGTGCTAAACACAACCTACCATACACAAAGTCATGTTGATTATCCCTAATCAGTTTCTGGCTATACAAATAATTGTATATCCCATCTCTTATAACACCTTCCAATAATTTACCTATTACCTATGTCAGGCTCACTGGCCTATAATTTCCAGGGTTACTTTTGGAGGCTTTTTTAAACAACGGAACAATCCTCCAGCACCTCACCCGAGGCTAAAGACATTTTGAATATTTCTGCCACAGTCCCTATAAATTTTATTCGAGCCTTCCCCAAGATCCAAGGAAATATCTTATTAGGCTCTGGGGATTTATCCATCTTTATTTGCTTTAAGACAGCAATCATTTACTCCTCTTTAATCTGAATAGGTTCCATGACTTAACTGCTTATTTTCCTTGCTTCCCACCACTCTGTTCCCATTTCCTGAGTGAATACTGATTTTAAAAAAACCATTTAAGATATTCTCCATCTCTTTTGGCTCCATACAAAACCAACCACTCTGATCTTCGAGGGGACCAATTTTATCCTTTACTATCCTTTTTCCTCTTAATATACCTGTAGAAACCCTAAGGATTTTTCTTCATATTGTCTACCAAAACAACCTCATGTCTTCTTTTACCCTTCCTAATTTCTTTCTTGAGTGTTTTCTTACATCTTTTATACTCCTCAAGTACCTCATTTGCTCCATGTGGCCTACACCTTCTATGCACCTCACTCTTCAAATAATTCAAAAGTTGAAAATTACATTGTATTGAATTCATGAATTGTAATTTCTAGAGGATAATAAAGTGTTTGATAAAAGGACCCTTAAACTGATTTCTTTGAGATAGACTTAATTGCTCAAATTTGTGCATAATTCAATCAAAACCATAATATTGATTGGAATCAAATTCAGTTGGAAGCAGAGGTATTTCAATGAGCAATGGAGGGATGGCACATGAATAAATATATGTTGCTCTTTGTACTGTTCAGAAGCAACTATGCTACCATTTTTTAGAGAAATGTAAAGTGGATTTCTCTTCTCCAAGGTGTTGATACTTACGATGATGAGCAGAAAGAATCATCCAAGAAACTAGAAATTATGGGCAACATATTCAAAACACAGTTTAGAAAATAAATATCAAAAGAGAAATAAAGCAAACTCTATCAAGACCACACAAAAAAAAAAACAGATTTTTAGGGTATTACTACCTTTGGGTGTTTTTTTTTGTGTTAATTTTTTTAATTGTTTCTTTTTTGAGGGGGTGGGATTTTTTCCATTTGTTTTGAAGAATTATAAAGGGGAGCATTATTTTATAGTGTGTAAATATATTAGTAGTTAAAAAGATGTCTAAATTGAATTTTGCAACTTTTAATGTTCAGGGATTAAATAATCCAATTAAGAGAAAGAGAATATTGGTTTTTATTAAAAAAATGAAATTTTTTTACAAGAAACACATCTGACTGAAAAAGAACATTTGAAATTGAAAAGAGACTGGGTTGGTCATGTTTTTTCTTCTTCTTTTAATTCTAAGGCAAGAGGAGCAGTGATTTTGATTCATAAAAAAAATACCATTTGAACTGGAATCTTCAGAGGGGTATGCTGGCAGAGTTTTAAGAGTGAACTGTAAACTATTTGCTGAATCTTTGACTTTGCCGAATCTTTATGCCCCTAATATAGACGATGAGCGGTTTTTTTTACTGTTAACTCAAGCTAATGAAAATGTCTTAGTTGGTGGTGACTTTAATTGTGTTCTGGACCCCTTATTGGATAGAAATCCAAAAAGTATAAAGAAATCAAAGATGGCAACACAAATTAATGCATTAATGAAAGATTTAAATTTGGTGGATATTTGGAGAAAAGTTAATCCTACAGAGAAAGATTTTTCTTTTTACTCTTCACGACAGGATTCGTTTTCTAAAATTGATTTATTTTTGGTATCAGCACATTTACAAGGTAGAGTATTATGAGCTGAATATAAAAGTAGAGTTATATCAGATCATTCATTATTACTTTTTTCTGGTGGAAGTTCGGAGGTAGTACGTCTATCATTTAGATGGAGGTTTAAAGCAATGTTATTGAAAAAGCAGAGTTTGTTACTTTTGTTAAAGAGCATATCTCTTTATTTTTGACCAAGAATGTTAATTCTGTGGATAGTCATTTTGTAATATAGGACACTATATTGAGCTTTGCAGCTCAGACGGCAAAGTCCTCCTCAGCGACAAGATCTCCATCCTCAACCGATGGTCAGAACACTTCCAATCTCTTTTCAGTGCCAACCGCTCAGTCCAAGATTACGCCCTGCTCCAGCTCCCTCAACAGCCCCTAAGGCTAGAGCTGGATGAGGTCCTCACCCTGGATGAGACATATAAGGCAATCGAACAACTGAAAAGTGGCAAAGCAGCAGGTATGGATGGAATCCCCCCCAGAGGTCTGGAAGGCTGGCGGCAAAACTCTGCATGCCAAACTGCATGAGTTTTTCAAGCTTTGTTGGGACCAAGGAAAACTGCCTCAGGATCTTCGTGATGCCACCATCATCACCCTGTATAAAAACAAAGGCGAGAAATCAGACTGCTCAAACTACAGGGGAATCACGTTGCTCTCCATTGCAGGCAAAATCTTCGCTAGGATTCTACTAAATAGAATAATACCTAGTGTCGCCGAGAATATTCTCCCAGAATCACAGTGCGGCTTTCGCGCAAACAGAGGAACTACTGACATGGTCTTTGCCTTCAGACAGCTCCAAGAAAAGTGCAGAGAACAAAACAAAGGACTCTACATCACCTTTGTTGACCTCACCAAAGCCTTCGACACTGTGAGCAGGAAAGGGCTTTGGCAAATACTAGAGCGCATCGGATGTCCCCCAAAGTTCCTCAACATGATTATCCAATTGCACGAAAACCAACAAGGTCGGGTCAGATACAGCAATGAGCTCTCTGAACCCTTCTCCATTAACAATGGCGTGAAGCAAGGCTGTGTTCTCGCACCAACCCTCTTTTCAATCTTCTTCAGCATGATGCTGAACCAAGCCATGAAAGACCCCAACAATGAAGACGCTGTTTACATCCGGTACCGCACGGATGGCAGTCTCTTCAATCTGAGGCGCCTGCAAGCTCACACCAAGACACAAGAGAAACTTGTCCGTGAACTACTCTTTGCAGACGATGCCGCTTTAGTTGCCCATTCAGAGGCAGCTCTTCAGCGCTTGACGTCCTGCTTTGCGGAAACTGCCAAAATGTTTGGCCTGGAAGTCAGCCTGAAGAAAACTGAGGTTCTCCATCAGCCAGCTCCCCACCATGACTACCAGCCCCCCCACATCTCCATCGGGCATACAAAACTCAAAACGGTCAACCAGTTTACCTATCTCGGCTGCACCATTTCATCAGATGCAAGGATCAACAATGAGATAGACAACAGACTCGCCAAGGCAAATAGCGCCTTTGGAAGACTACACAAAAGAGTCTGGAGAAACAACCAACTGAAAAACCTCACAAAGATAAGCGTATACAGAGCCGTTGTCATACCCACACTCCTGTTCGGCTCCGAATCATGGGTCCTCTACCGGCATCACCTACGGCTCCTAGAACGCTTCCACCAGCGTTGTCTCCGCTCCATCCTCAGCATCCATTGGAGCGCTTTCATCCCTAACGTCGAAGTACTCGAGATGGCAGAGGTCGACAGCATCGAGTCCACGCTGCTGAAGATCCAGCTGCGCTGGATGGGTCACGTCTCCAGAATGGAGGACCATCGCCTTCCCAAGATCGTGTTATATGGCGAGCTCTCCACTGGCCACCGTGACAGAGGTGCACCAAAGAAAAGATACAAGGACTGCCTAAAGAAATCTCTTGGTGCCTGCCACATTGACCACCGCCAGTGGGCTGATATCGCCTCAAGCCGTGCATCTTGGCGCCTCACAGTTTGGCGGGCAGCAACCTCCTTTGAAAAAGACCGCAGAGCCCACCTCACTGACAAAAGGCAAAGGAGGAAAAACCCAACACCCAACCCCAACCAACCAATTTTCCCCTGCAGCCGCTGCTACCGTGTCTGCCTGTCCCGCATCGGACTTCTCAGCCACAAACGAGCCTGCAGCTGACGTGGACTTTTACCCCCTACATAAATCTTCGTCCACGAAGCCAAGCCAAAGAAAGAAAAGAATATAGGACACTATAAAAGCTTACTTGAGGGGGCAGATTATTAGTTATTCTACGAAAGTTAAGGAACAATATAACCATAACCATAGCCATATAACCATTTACGGAGCAGAAACAGGCCATGTTGGCCTTTTGAGTCCGCACCGGTTGACTGATTTTGTGTGCCCTCTTCAGGCATTGGTCCCGGTAGATCTTCATTCAATAACAATGGGCGAATTCAATGCAGGTGGAATCAGATATTAGCAAAACTATTAGCAAACAGATTGGCTGTCTGTGTACCAAAAATAGTAAAACTTGACGAAACTGGATTTATTAAGAAAAGACAAACAATGGACAAAATCTCTAAGTTCATTAACTTAATCCATTCAGTACAAGGAAAGAAGACTCCAACAGTGGCGCTTGCTTTTGACGCAGAGAAAGCCATTGACAGGGTAGAATGGAATTATTTATTTAAAGTACTACAGCGGTTCAACCTACCAGAGAAATATATTAATTGGATTAAAGCATTATATAAGGGACCATTGGTGAAGGTGACAGTAAATGGATATATAATCGAACCAAGGTCAACTAGGCAGGGATGTCCACTATCTCCCTCACTGTTTGGTTTAGCTATAGAACCCTTGGCAGAACTGATAAGAACAGAAAATAAAAGCGATAAAATTAAAGGAATGTAAAATCAGTCTATTTGCAGATGATGTCATAGTATGCTTAACAGAACTATCAATAAAATAATTACATAAGAAATTGAAGGAATACGGAGAACTATCAGGGAACAAGATCAACGCAAATAAAAGTGAAGCGATGCCAATGAATAATGCGGATTTCACAAAGTTTAAGAAAGAATCACCATTTAAATTGCAAACACAAGCAATCTGGTACTTAGGTATTAGACTAGATAACTTATTTTGTATAGATGGCCTAGATTATTATCGGCCATTAATGAATGTTGGAGGTTTGGATTTGGATCTTGGGTTGCTGAGTCTGTGTGACTGCAGAGGCTGTGGGAGCACTGGAGGTGAATCCATAGACACTCAGTGACCCTGAAAGGACTTTCTTTTACTTCTCTTTCTCTTGTACTGTCAGGGGTGCTGGGTGACACTAATGGTGACTTGTCTGCTTTATGCAGGCAGAGGCAATTTTGTGTAATATTACTTGTTCAGTAGTATTACATGACAATAAAGGAATCTTGAATCATGGACAAGTCCCCTACCTGAATTTCTCATCATTCTTTGTACTTGGAGGAGAGATAGATAAATAATTATGCTCCAGTGAGTTGAGGTTAAGGAAGGAGAGGAGTGAGGCTGGAGCGGGGAAATTTAGCCATACCTGAATCTATATGGCAGAAAGTTTAGAGTTAGAAAATCAGATTGCTGAGTTAGAGAAAGATTTTCAGAAAGATGTAACAGAAGATTTAAAAAAAGCCGCATTAGCGAGGTTGAAATTATGTTATAATACTTTACAATCTTATCAGTTTGAGCACTTAACTAATCGATCTAAACAATGTTATTATGAGCTGGGGGAAAGAGCTCATAAGGTACTTGCTTGGCAATTGAAAGCTGAATAGGCATCTCGGACTATTAATGCTGTTAAGAAGAATTCAAAAATTACATAAACCTCAGGAAATTAATGACCAATTTTATTCATTTTATCTAAAATTATCTACTTCTGAGGGGAAATAGGATAATGGTTCTATTAACTCTTACTTATCTAGGTTAAAGTTACCAGTATTAGATGGGAATGATGTTCAGGAATTGGAATCTCCATTTATGGATTTTGAACTTAGGGAAGCTCTTCAGGAAATGCCTAATGGAAAGTCCCCAGGGAATGATGGATTCCCTGTGGAATTTTACAAACTTTTTTTTATGATGATTTCTCTAATGTAGTTGGGGAAGTGTTGAATCAAGTTACTGAAGATCAGGATACCAGAATCAAGTTCAAGTGCTTTAATAACTGTTATTTCAAAATAAGATAGAGATCCATTAAAAATGTCTTCATATAGACCTATTTCTTTATTAAATGTAGATTATAAAATTATAGCGGAAGTATTAGCTAATAGACTTACTAAATATTTACCCAAATTGGTACATATTGATCAAACAGGTTTCATTAAGAATAGAAATGCATCAGACAATATATTTTGATTAATTACTTTGGTCAACGCATACTGAAAGCAACCGAACCAAATGGATGGTTGGATTAGATGCAGAAAAAGCTTTTGATAGAGTTGAGTGGGATTTTTTATTTATTTAAAGTGTTAGAGAAATTTAAATTCGGCCTTTTTTTATTGGTTAGGTTAAGGCTTTATATATGAACCTGATTGCTAGGGTGGTAAAAAATGGACAGATTTCTTTACCATTTAAATTGACTCGTTCAACTTGGCAGGGCTGCCCATTGTCACCAGCCTTATTTGTGTTGGCTATTGAACCATTATCTCAGGCTATTAGACAAAATGAAGAAATTAGAGGGATGAGGGTTAAGAATGAAGAATATAAAATTAACTCATTTGCGGATGATGTGTTGATATACTTGACGGAACCGGAACAATCGATGAAATAATTGCAAGAGTGTTTGTCGAAATTTGGAGAATTATCGGGATATAAAGTTAATTGGGATAAAAGTTAAATTTTACCAGTTGGAGTAGGAGATTATTCTGAATTTAAAACTATTACAAAATTAAGGTGGACAAGTAAAATTAAATATTTAGGTGTGTTTATGGATACTAATTATCAATCATTATATCAATTAAAGTATGTGCCTATATTAAGATGGATTAAAGCAGATTTGATTAAGTGGAAAGATCTTCCATTAACTTTGATTGGTCGGGTTAATTGTATTAAAATGAATATTTTTCCTCAAATTCAATATTTATTTCAGTCAATACCTTGTTTATTTTTTTTTCAAGATTTGAATAAAGCAGTATGAGATTTTTTATGGAAAGGTAAATTAGCTTGAGTGGCATTGCATAGACTTACATGGAAGTTTGCATTGGGCAGACTAGAGTTATCACAGTTTAAAAATTATTATGAAGTGGCACAGTTGAAGTTTGTTAGTAGATTGATGGATTTAGATCAGCCTCCTAGCTGGGTAAAAGTGAAGATGGTGTGTATTTCTAGGGTTGAGATACATGAATTTATATTTGGTTGGAATTTGATTTTATTACGGGAATATGATATGCTGATATTGAAACATTTGTTAAAGATTTGGATTAAAAAACAGGGTGTTAGGGTCAAAAGATAAGTTATCAATTCTAACTCCATTGTATAATAATCAGCTTATTCCTTTTTCAATGTTTAATAATCATTTAAAAATTTGGGACTCTAAATGTATAAAGAAGACTATACAGGATTGTTTTGAAGAGGGGCAATTTATTTCTTTAATCAATTGAGTGAAAGATTTGATATACCTGTAAATTCTTTGTTTGTGTATTATCAACTTAGAGCTTTGATAAAAGATAATTATGGTAGAGAGATGACTTTACCTACTTTGTCGAAATTTGAATCTTTGATTTCCTCTATACCAAAAATGGGTTATATTTGTTATGTATAATTTGTTACAAGATAGTATGAATAAGTCAGATTGGGAGAAATCTAAACTTAAATGGGAGAGTGATTTAGTATTTATTTTTCCTGAAGATGATTGGACGACTATTTAATTAAATTGACTATATAAGATATGGAATGGTTAATTATAATTTTTTTTACATCAATTATATTTGACCCTGGAAAAGCTAAAAAAAATATGGGTTTAGTAATTTGGATTCTTGTTTTAGATGTGGCTCATGTATTGGAACTTTTTTGCATGCCATTTGGATTTGTGTTAAAGTTCAATAATTTCGGCAAGGAATTAAAGTAGTTTTGGAAAAATTATGTAATTTTATATTACCATTAGATCCAATGATTTTTTTGTTGGAAAATTTGTATTCGTTAAGGGGAAAGGGATTGGGTAAAATTCAAATTGCTTTTGTATGTTTGGTGTTATCAGTAGCGCGTAAATGTGTTGCTAGTACTTGGAAAGATGATACTGAGATTAATATATTACGCTGGCACAATGAATTGAAAGTATGTACTGTCATGGAAAAAAAAACCTATAATTTACATGATAATTATTCTTCTTTTGTTAGTAAGTGATCTCCGTATTTGAAATATATGCACTTAGATATACTTTGAAATGTTATTAACATTTATAATATTTTTATTTTATATATATAATCTATATATTTTTTTGCTCCCCTTAAGGGAGCTGGCTGAAGGGGTGGGAGGGTGGGGTGGGGTTTTATGTGTTTTTTTGGGGATTTTTAATATTTTTTTAATTATTTGTTTTTATATATATCTTTGTAAAATCATTTTTTGGTTATTATTATACTGTATATTATGTTTTTTTCTATCTTTTAAATAAAGTTTGAAAAAAAAGACCACAAAAATATGTGCAAACACTATTGTTTATCAGTACTCTCAGTGGATATCTAATATTATCTCAGCATGACTACTTCCATTCCTTACTGAAAACATGCGTTTAGTATAAAATTAATAACCAAAATATGGCCATATCTGTAATGTTATAGATTTAGGTTATAATTCCTTAGACTAATTGCAAGATTTGTCCTTATAGCTGTGATTAGAAAAAAATCCAAGAGCTTTTATTCTGTAGAAAATGCTAAATTTAGATTATAGCATAGAAAGTGCAGTGTCTGACATAATTATATTCCTCGAATCATGAATGAACGTGATCATTTTTTTATTAACTTAACCCGCAATATATCTTGTGGACAAAAGGAATGAGACTTAGCGTGGTTATGTTCTTGACATGACTTATTTGGATTACAATGAGCAACTTTAAGAGAATTAAATATTTTCATTATAAAGATTTGCGGTTGCTATGGATTCATTATATTCAATGTAGTGTGAATACTTCCTTAGAATTCGTGAACAAGCAAATCAATTCCATGGGGAAAAATGAATGGGAGAATCTGTTTTACAGCAGTCATACATAAACCATGCAGAAGAACAATGCATGATACTGTTATATTTTACTGCAATCACAAGTAGGTATCATCCTTCTTTTCCCCCAACAGTGAAGACCATTTAAAACAAAAAACCTGATTTTTGTGAATAACTTCAATTTCCAATATTTAATTTTTTTTTAGACTTGAATACTAGAATTTAGCCTCGATAGCAACCTTTTTGAACAAAACATTTCAGTGTACACACATAATTGATACATAAGTGTAGCAGAAGTAAATCATGAAAATCTGTAGACACCATGGTTGAAGTAAAAGCACAAAATGCTAGAGAAACTCAGCTGGTCAAAGTGTAGTTTATGTAGCAAAGGTAAGAACAAATAACCAATTTTGGATTGAGCCCTTCATCAAGGTATGAGAGAATCTCTGCAGGTGTCCAAACAAAAAGTTAGGTGCGGGGTGGGGGAGGGGGTGTGGCAAAGGCAGGATACGATAGGTGGAGAAGGGAGGAAGGATTCAGCTGTGATCGGAGGAGATCAGGATTGCTGCTATCCCCCCCCCTCTCTTCTCTACCTATCATCTTTTAGTAGAGTAAATAGAATTGCAAATCACAAGAGAGGAAGTTGCCAAAGTAGATTGAAAGGGGGCACTAGAAGGGGAAGATGGCAGAGCAGAAATGGATGGAGTTTCTGCAAGAAATGAGGAAGGTCAAGATAACTACATATCAAAAAAGAGGAAATGTTCAAATGGAAAAATGTCACAACTATGGCTGACAAGGGAAGTTAAAGCCAAAGTAAAAGCAAAAGTTAAGGCAGACAAGGAAGCAAAAATTAGTGGGAAGATCGAGGATTGGAGTGTTTTTAAAAACTTGCAGAAACGTTCAAAAAAGCTCATAAGGAGGAAAAAGATGAAGCATGAAAGTAGTCTAGCAAATAATTTCAATGAGGATACTAAAAGCTTATTCAAGTATATAAAGAGTTAAAAAAAAAGGTAAGTGCATATATAGGACCACTAGATAATGAGGCTGGAGAAATAATAATGGGAGACAAGAAGATGACAGAGGAATTAAATTTGTATTTTGCATCAGTCTTCACTGTGGAAGGCATTAGCAGTGTGCCAAATGTTGAAGGGTCTCAGGGAATAGAAGTGAGTGCAGTTACTATTTCAAAGGAGATACATATGCAAAAAATAGAAACATAAACCAAGAAAGCAACACAGAAAATTTTAAATATTCAGTAATAAATAATCTACAAAGTAAGAGTCCTTACATGAGTCTCTGATTCACTTTGTTGTTGAGGAGTCTGATGGTGGAGGGGTGGCAACTTTTCTGGATCCTGGTGGCACAAGTCTTGTGGCACCTATACCCCTTTCCTAATGGCAGCAATGAGAACAGAGCGTGTGCTGGGTGGTGTGGATACCTGAAGATTGCTGCTGCTTTCTGATTATTTTCTTGATGGTGGGGAGAATTTTGACTGTGATTTAGGGCTGTGTGCACTACTTTCTGCAGGGCTTGTCCAATACCTTTTGCAGGGTTTTCCTTTCAGAGGTATTAGTGTCCCCATACCAAGCTGTAATGCAGCCAGTCATCACACTTTCCACCACACATCTGCAGAAATTTGCCAGGGTTTCTGAAGTAATACCAAACCTCTGTAAAACTCCTGAGGAAGTTGCAGCGCTGACATCTTTTCTTCATGATGCCATTGTTTTGGGTTCAGGAAAGATCCTTCGAGATAGTAATTCTTAAGAGGCTATTGCTCATCCTCTCCCACCTCTGATCCCCCAGTGCTCATTGGATTCTACATCTATGGTTTTCCTTTCCCGAAGTCCACAATCTGCTCCTTGGTTTTGGAGACATTGAGTGCGAGGTTGTTGTTGGTGCACCATTCAACCAAATTTTCAATCTTCCACCTCATCACCCGACATTGTTGCACTCACAGAATCATATCTTTCAGCCAATGTCACAAACTCCTTCATCACCATTCCTTGCAGGGCAGATCAATCAGAGATGATAACACAATGGTGTTGGAAATCCTCAACACAGAATTCAGGCGACACGAAAAATCAGGGCAGAAAGTAAAATGAAGCTTCATGTTGATTGTAACTTACTTTCTTCCTTCAGCTGAGAGAAGCAAGATTTTATTCTGTGTCTGTTTTCATCTTCTGCCTTGGTAGCATTACCACTGAGAGACAGCTGGTTGTTCTGAAGGACATACCAGCCAGACTGGACCAGCAATGTGATGAAAGATCAAAATAAATCTACTTGTGATCACTAGTCTATCTTTTGCAGATTACCATCATACAAACCTTATTCAACGAAGATCCTTTTCATGTTGAAGACGTTCTTCATCATGTTCTGTGGTATTATGACATGCTAAGTGGTAACGATTCAGAATACACATTACAATCATAAGGGCATCAGAAATAGAAGCAGATGTATCTGTGACAACTTAATCTTGAGAAGTGCATCCAACTGCAGCTCCTTACAAATCGTCTTGGAATTGGAGTTGGAGATGGATGAACTCCAAATCATTCGAGAGGCTGAGGGGGTGATAGACAGGAGTTACAGGGATGCAATCACATCTCAGAGGTAGGAGGAAAATATCTGGGTGACAGTTAGGAGAAGGAAAGGGAAGAGGTAGGCAGTGCAGGGTACTCCTGTGGCTGTTCTCAAAAACATGTATACTATTTTGGATACTGTTGAGAGGGTCAACCTACCAGGGAGAAACCACAGCAGAAAGGACTCTGGCACAGAATCTAGCCCTGTGATTAAGAAAAGGAGGGAGGAGATGAGGCAAGCTGTTGTGATAGGGGATTCTTCAGTGAGGAGAATATATGAGGTTCTGTGGAAATAGATTGAGAATCCTGGATGGTATGTTGCCTGCCAGGTGCCAGAGTTCAGGATATCTCACATCGAATTCTCAAGAGGGAAGGTGACCACCAATATACCCTCTAATTTTTAGTAGTTAATGTGTGCAAAAATCCTATGTTGTGCAATGTTTTTTTCCATTGACAAAAGAAAGTGCGCACTGAATGCTTGTGTAAATGCCAACTTGAAATTGTTTCAAGATCATTTTTGCCCAGCCTATCTCTCATGGCTAATAAAACTGTATTGGCATGTTTTTGTAGCGGGGTCAATACAGTTATAGCTCGGGTTATAGCTTGAGGTAGAAAGAAGATTCGCACTCCAAGGGAGTGTAATCAACACTGACTTTATTGGACTGCAGCTCTGCCTTTTATAGGCAACTGGCCATGTCACCACCAGGGTGTGGTTTGAGCAAGGCCGGCTGCTGATTGGTTTTCCCAGATGTGCAGGCCCAGATTGGACCCCCTGCGATCCGCTGGTTGTGATTGGCTGATCCGACTGCTATTCCTGTGGCCAATGGGAGCGAGTGTCTCATCCTGCATGCTGTCTGCTCAGTTGCCGAATTTGACGACTGTTTGCTGTTTTGGCCCGTGGAGTGGGCTGCGGGCCACTAACGACACCCCCTCTCAGAACTGGCCATCAGGACACTATCTTTTGGCAACCGACCCCTGCGCTGTGGAGTTGGGTGAGTAACTGGCTGGTTAACTCCAAGTGGGCCGGTTTCAGCTGGTCGAGTAAGAAGGTCTCCTCTAGCTGCCAATGTCCAACATAAGGCCAATGAAGGGGTGGCCAGTGGGCCCTGCATCAGACGAAAATGTAGTAACAGTCTGCAAAGTTTTTTGGGACAAAGGTGCTGGCTTGATTGTGAGCTCTGGGCTTAACTGGGGCCAGAGAACGCAGTTGAGACAATGTAGCTGCCAGGAGCTCCCTAAAGTCCTCGGAAGCCACTATGAATTCGCCCGGGATGACTAGGGGCATACCATAGACCAACTCAGCAGAGGATGCCTCAAGATCCTCTTTCAGGGCTGAGTGGATACTTAGCAGGACCCAAGGGAGTCTGTCTGCTCAGTTCGGTCTGTTGCGTTGGGCCATCAGAACTGCATTTAGGTTCCTGTGGAACCTCTCCACCAGTCCGTTGGCCTGTGAGTTGAGTCCCCAGGGCATTTGCTAAGGCAGTTCACAGGCTGGAAGTGAATTGGGCCCCCCTATCAGATGGTAAGTGTTCAGGGACCTTGAAACGGCCACCCAGGTATTCAATAATGCCCATGGTAGCAGCACCACCTCTGGCCATCTAGTCATCCAGTCGACCATGTCAATAGATAACATGCACCTCTGGATACAGGTAGGGGCCCTACAATGTCTATATGCACGTGGCTGAAACAGCAGTGGGCTGGTTCAAAAGGCTGCGGAGAGGCACTAATGTGGGTCTGGACCTTGGATGCCTGGTACTGAGTATATGTTTTGGCCCACTGTGTGACCTCTTTACGGAAGCCATGCCAGACGTACCTGTTGGCCATTTTAACTGTAGTCCTGATAACAGAGTGATCCAAATTGTGGAGAATCAAAAACTTGCCTCCCTCCATGCGACCAGAATGACTGGGTGCAGTTTACCAGTCGAAGTGTCGCAGAGCAGCGTGCAGTTACCTGGGATGATCTGGATGTCCTCCAGTTGCAGGTCAGTAAGTGCTGTCCAGTACGCCAGTATGTCAAGTTCTGCTTGCTGCGCATCTACCAGGGCCGCATAGTCGATACCTAGGATGGGGTCGTGCACTGCTAGGATAGCCGGACAGGATAGGGCATCGGCTATCACATTGGACTTGCAGCGATATGTTCAATGTCCATTGAAAATTCAGATATGTAGGATAGGTGCCACTGTTGCTTGGGCGACCACAGGATTGACACCTTGCTGAAAGCAAAGGTAAGTGGTTTGTGGTCTTGTTAAATTTTGAACTTTCTGCCCTCCATGAAGTAACGGAAATGCCAAATTGCCAGGTATACGCTAACAACTCCTTATCAAAAGCACTGTACTTGAGCTCTGGTGGCCTGAGATGTTTACTGATAAAGGCCAGTGGCTGCCACTGTCCGTTAACTAGTTACTCAAATACACCTCCTACCGCTGTGCTGGAGGTGTCTACTGTGAGGGCGATCGGGGCGTCTGTCCTGTGATGCACAAAAAGGGTGGCTTTGGCCAGGGCATCTTGGTTGTCTCCTGTGTCAATTGAATGTCTTTACTGGGCCCTGCCATGAGGGAAAATAGCAGATTCATGATGTGGTATGCAGGTATGAAGGGATGATAAATATTGACCATACCTCTTGCAATCCCTTCATGGTCATTGGTCATGGGGGAGGAACAAATAGCTTCCACTTTGGTGGGTAAAGGTCTGGCTCCATGTTGGTCAATGTGATGGCCCAGGAAATCAATTGTCTCTTGAACAAACTGGCACTTGACTGGATTGATGGTTAAACCAAACTCACTTAGCCTGGAGAACAGTAGTCTTAAGTGAGTAGTGTGCTTGGTGTGGATGTGGCTAGCTATTACAATGTCATTGAGGGAGCTGAAGGTGAAGTCCAGATCCCGGCCCACTGCATCCATCAACCTTTGGAAAGTCTGAGCTGCATTTTGAAGCCCGAATGGCATGCGGAGGAATTCAAACAATCCAAAAACAGGTTATGATGGCAGTTTTGGGAATGTCACTGAGGTGAACTTGGATCTGATGATAACCCCTGATAAGCTTCACCTTAGAGAATATCTGTGCCCTTTGCAGATTAGTGGTGAAGTCCTGGATATGGGGCACAGGATATCTGTTGGCTATGGTGGCCTCATTAAGGCGGCAGTAGTCTCCACAAGGCCTCCAACCTCCAGCTGACTTAGGTACCATATGGAGGGGGGAGGCCCATGGGCTATCAGAGTGCCTCACATTGCTGAGTTCCTCCATCTTTCCAAACTCTTCAGTCAGCCACTTCAGAAAGATCTGCTGGAACAACGCGAAAGAGGTCATTACGAGCCCAGAAGACCCCAAAACCCAGTAGCAATAGATATTCACCACGACAAATGGTTACTTAAACAAAAGTTGCTTTTAATTATCTTTAAACATGAAAACAGAATCACACTTTAACTTATCACTATTGTACTGACGAACCTAACTTAACCCACTTCGAATTCTAAGCGCTCGTGTATGTAATGTGTATGTGTGTAAGTTCAAAAAAGTTCTTTGGTTCACATTCCAATCTCACTTCTCATTCCTCCAAGTTCACTGGTTGCAGGTAATTCTTAGAATGTGCACAGGATTTAACATTTATAAAGTTCACCAGGCTTTGGTGCTTGAAAGGTAAATGGTTACTGCTCAGGAAGGTTCTTGTCAGTTTTCAGATAAAGATTTTTTGGTCGCTGGACACCCACAACTGATTCCATTTTTAATCAGCCACTTCAGAGTCTTGTTAAAGAAATGTGCCTCTCAGGGTTCTCCAGATAATAACCTCTTTCTTTCAGGTCATCACAGAGTTCCTTTTTGTTTCTCTTATTTCAAGTGAAAAACATTAGAGAGCCAGTCCTCTTCTCTTGCATGAACCACAAAGGCTTTGACCAGGCTGAACAAAGCACTCTTCAAAATGGGGTTTTCCACAAGCCTGCCAGCTTGTCCTGTTCCAGTTCCAGCTGCTTCTGCTGATTATATTACTGCAGAGGTGATCTCTGTCTCTCTTGCTCAGAGAGAAAACCTTTGACTCGCTCTGCTTGCAAAATCACTTGACCCTCCTAGAACAGCAAGTTCCACTCCAAATAGTCTGCGGATCTGATAAGTTCTTACATCTGTTGCCTTTTTGTAAACAACAGTCCATTAATGAAGTCTCTTGGGCACTCTCCAAAGCTTTTGCAATGGCTCTGGGGCTGACATGTCTAGCACGAGCAGATCTCCAATATTTTAAATAAGATCTGTTTTAAAATGTTTGTATGTGATCTACACTAAAAAAAAACCTTCCCCAATTTATCTCCCAAAAATATATCTATTTACAATACAAACACAACATAATCTGTCACAAGGTGTGGCCATCATTGAAAGCAAGCATGTCACTCATGAGGGCAGAAGGGGCCCTGTCCCCTCAATTTTTGATGTGCAGGAGTCGGGCTGTGCACTCATGGTTTGAGAGCCCAAAAGTGCAGGTTAATAGCTCCTTTTTTTTGTAAATTTTATTTATCATTGTATCAATATAAAAAAATAATTCAATAATATAGTTATTGTCATACACAATGATCCAAAAAATATATAATTTTTCTCCTCAACCCCCTCCCTCCCAATAAAAAGAAGAAAAGAAAAAGAATACCTATTTCTACATATATAATATTCATTGATTATTGTTATAGCTTCTAATTGAGAGGGGTAAGTAAAGTGGAGAAGGTGGACAGAATTTTATTTATAAAATCCATATATGGTTTCCAAATTTTATAAAAATTTTCAACTTGATTTCTTAAACTATATGTAATTTTTCCTAAATGTATACAATTTTGCATTTCAATATGTCATCTGTCTAATAATATCACATTTTCAGTTTTCCATGTTACCACTATACATTTTTTTTGCAACCACTATTGCTGTACAAAAATTTTTCTTGATATTTATCCAATTTCAGTTTTATATCTTTTTCATATATATTCCCAAGTAAAAATATTCTTGGATCTTTTTGCATCTTTATCTTCATAATTTGTCTCAGTAATACACTCAAATCGTTCCAAAACCTTTCTACTTTTTCACAGGACCATAACGAATGTAGAAAAGTCCCTATTTCCTTAGTATATCGAAAACACTTATCCAAATAATTAGATGAAATCCATTTAATGTATGTGGAGTATAGTATAATTGATGAAGAAAATTATATTGAAACATTAACTGTATTTGTAACACTCTCCTGTTTGCAGATGATGTCATAGTAAGTATATCTAACAAGATCAGAAATATCGTTAAATACGATGAATATGAGATTGAAAGAATATGAATTAGTATTGGGTTATAAAGCTAATGTTGATAAAAGTGAGGTGATGTGTATGGTGGATATAGATTATTCACAATGTAAAAGATTGACAAAATTAAATGGCAAAATTATGCAATTAAATATCTAGGAATAAAAATTAATAGACATATAAATAATTTGCTTAAGTAAAATTATTTACCACAATTGAAAAAGAAAGAAGAAGATTTGAGAAGATGGAAAGATTTACCAATATGGTTAATGGGATGGGTGAACTGCATTAAGATGAATATCTTTACCCATTCAATCTTTACCCATTCATATACCAGAATTATTTTTTCAGAGTTTGAATAAAATTATATGAGAATTCATTTGGAAGGTAAGATGTCAAGAGTCAGTCTTGAAAAATTAACATGGAAATTTGATCAGGGCGGACTAAGATTACCAAATTTTAAAAATGATCATAAAACAGCTCAATTGAGATTTTTGTCCTCCTGTTATCAAGTGGGTGAAAAAACAGCTTGGGTTCAGATTGAAACATATATTTAAAATATGGAATGGAATTCATATGGAGAGAGGAATTGAAAATTATTAATTACCAAAAATGTTGTTAAAACAAAATCAACTTGTTCCTTTTACTTTAAATAATTCTTTATTTGATAGTTAGTATAATAAAGGTATAGAGAGTATAAAAGATTGTTTTTTAGGATCTTTCTTTTTAACTTTTGAGCAATTAAAAGATAAATACAATATACAAAATAATACAATTTTTGCGTATCATCAGTTAAAATCTGACTTAAAAAAGAAATTAGGAACAGATCTGAGGCTCCCAGAACAAAGTCAATTTGAAAGCATAATAACAGATGCACTTAAGATTAAGAAATTTATTACTAATATGTGTATAAAATTACAAGAAACTACAAGGAAAAAAAATTTATACAAATCAAAATTACGATGGGAGAGAGATTTAAATATACAAGAGGTTAATAGCTCCTTGATGGCCACATACATCCCTTACTCCGGGGGCTGGAGGAAGTTGATGATGAGGGATGTGGTGTCTTGATTGAGGGTGCTGACCACATGGTAGTAGTGTGTGTCATCTGTGGCAATCTGGCGAATGGAGAACTGCACCTCAGTCTGCTGGAACCACACCCATGATTGCAACATCCAGAAACCCAGTAGCTTTAATGCTACGGTATTGATTGTAGGCTGTTCTTCCATCATTGGGTCCAAAGCACCATCTGGACTAGTCGTTACAGTTATAGCTTGGGTTATAGCTTGAGGTAGAAGAAGACTCACACACCAGAGGAGTGTAATTGGCACTGAATTTACTGGGCTTCAGCTCTGCCTTTTATAAGCAGCCGGCCATGTGAGGCAAGCTGCTGATTGGTTGTCCCAGATGCGCAGGCCCAGGTTGGACCCACTGCGATCTGCTGACTGTGATTGGCCGATTTGACCGCTATTCCTGTGGCCTATGGAAGCAGGCATCTCATCCCGCATGCTGACTGCCTGATTGTTTCGTTTGACGACTGTTTGCTGTGTTGGCCTGTGGAGTAGGCCACGGGCTGCTACATTTTAATATAAGTATGATTGCATTCTACAAAGTAACATATTTAGTTAAGATTTTATTCGATACTTTGAACTACTTTGCTCAGTTTGTTGTTCCATTAAATAAAACATCAATGACTTTTTCTTATTTTTGTGTGATGCAATGTCTAAATAAATTAAAAGCAGTAACATCCATAAATTCAGTTAGCTAAGAGATTATTTTGAATAAGTATTATTAATTACTATATTATTTTGTGCACACATTAATTTCCCTCGTGTGCAGGTTGCAAAACATGTGAGCATGCACAGTTTAGAGGGAACCGTGGTGAGCAGCCTGACGCCATGGTCCATGTATGAACCAATTATGTGGGTAGGATGGGTGATGAAATCCTGCAAAGTGAGTTCAGTAAGTTAGGTGTGAAGTTGAAGGATGGGACTCCCAGGGTTGTGATTTTAATATTGCTAATGTGGTTAGAAATAGGATAATGCAGCTTAACATGTGGCTAAAGACATGGAGCACGAAGGATGCCTTCAGATTTCTGGATCATTTGGGTCTGTTCCAGGGGAGGTGGGACCTGCATCAGCAGGGGTAGTTTGCATCTGAACTGGAGGGGGACTAATATCCTTGTGGCAAGGTTTGCTAGTATTGCTTTCGGGGTGGGGGTGGGGGGTTTAAATTAGATTTGTTGCGGAATGGGAATCAGTGCGCCAGAACAGATGGTGGAGTGGAGGAGGGAAAAGATAATGTTATGATTGCATAGAAAGACAGAATCAGAGGGTTGTGCATGGTGGAAATAATGCTCTCAGGTGCATCTATTTCAATTCAAGGAGTATTGTAGGAAAGGCAGACGGGCTTAGAGCATGGATTGGCACGTGGAATTATGACATTGTGGTCATGTGGAGGGGCAGGACTGGCAGATCAATGTTCCGGGCTTCCGTTGTTTCACATGTGATAGTGCTAGAGGGATGAAAGGGGGAGGAGTTGCATTGCTTGTCAGGGAAAATATCACAGCTGTGCTCAGACAGGACAGATTAGAGGGTGTGGCACAATCAGCGACCATTCGCATACACGAAGTAAGAGTTAAAGGCTTTATTGATCAGAAGACCCAGCCATGCTTCTACATGCTGCTAGCTCAAGTCTAGGGCAGGCATGAGGGAGGGGACTAGGGCTCTTGGTCTTTATTAGGGGATCTTATGGGGAGGGGCTACAGGTACAGAAGGCAGGCCAGCCTGCCCAGCTCAGTGAAGACATGGCCGGACATGCCTGCTGAACTGTATTTCACCACATTCACCACTCTTTTTTACGAATGAAGTCCAGCGGGGTGATGCGGGGCAATGTCCATCAGCACGAGTCTTGTAGTCCATACATTTCAAAGGTTCAGCCGCTCTGGCAGTTTTATTCAGCAGTGAGATCTCTGAAGTACTGCTGGCTGTATCGTTGGTTCCAGCAGAATGGTGACTTGTTCACTCAGCTGGGTGTTTGAGGGCTGAACAGTGTCTGTGTCTACCGGGTCTGTAAAGGGTGTGTAATTTGTTTGTAATGGGGGGAATAACACTCCAGTGGGGGGAGGGGGGGGGGAAACACAGGGGGCCGTGTTGGAGGTGGGATCATTACTTCATCTGTCAGGGAGATCCCTGAGGCTGACTGGTTGCTGCCCTGGGGGTATAGGGTGCACCTCCCGTGCTGGGTTCTCACTCATACCAGGTCCCGGTTGGACACTGTATCGTTCCGTCTGTCCGGGTACCTTACCAGCACATACTGGGGCTTCGCATGCAGGGGATGCACTTCCTTGATCAGTGGGTCTGCCTTGTGTATTCTAACATGCTTCTGGAGAAGTACTGGCCCCAGAGTCATCAGCCTGACCAGCAGTGTGATTCCCAATACCGACATCCTAGGGAAGGAGAACAATTTTTCATGTGGTGTTGCATTAGTTGCCGTGCAAAGTAGGGACCTGATGGCATGCAGCACTGCTGGAAGGACCTCTTGCCACTGGGATATGGGCATCCCTTTTGAGGGCCAAAAGGATTGCCTTTCAGATCGTACCATTCTCCATTTCCACCTGCCCGCTCCTGTGGAGTTGTAACTGGTGGTTCTGCTCATACCTATACCCTGGAAAGGAAGTATTGCCACAACTCCTCATTCATGAAGGCGGATCCCTGGTTGCTATGAACATAACTGGGGAATCTGAGTGAATACTGTGCAGAGTGCGTTAATGACTGTGAATGTAGTCATGTCGGGGCAGGGGATGACGAATGGGAAACTCGTCCACGATGCTCAGGAAGTAGATGTTCTGATTCGTGGATGGGAGTAGCCCCTTGATGTCCATGCTGAGATGTTAGAAGGGGCGAGTGGCCTTGATGAGTTGAGCGGTGCACTGTTAGCCAGAATCAGACACACACAGAGATAAAGACTGTACAACAGGCTTTATTCCACAAACACTTTCACAGAGCCAGGCTAGCCTCGGGAGGCCGGCATAGGCTTATATCCCAGAGGGTGATTGACACCTGACTGGGTGGGGCTTGATCCATTCAAGCCGACTGATTGACAGCCGGCCAGGTGTTGTCCTGTCCCCTTATCCTCCTGCAGGTACAGAGGTTGCCCCTTGCAGTAGGCCTGTGTACCACCACAATTGGGCTCTCTGTGGTCTGTAAAATTGCAGCTTGCAATCCACATAGTCTGGGCAATTAGGAGTCAGTTCCCTGACTTCCTCCACTGAGTAGGGGAGGTTACAGGCACTCACAAAATAGTAGAGCCTCGTGACCCCGGGGTGTCAGAGACAATCGTGGAGTGCATGGAGGTAATCAACTTGTACCCTGGTGCAGGTTCCCCTGGACAGGGTATTGGGTGGCTCATTGAGCTTGCCCGGCCAGTACAAGATCTCATAATTGTAGGTGGACAGCTCAATTCTCCACCTCATGATCTTGTCATTTTTGATTTTACCCCACTGTTTATTGTTAAACATAAAAGCGACAGTTCTCTGGATGAATGGTCTGCCAGCCAAGTCGTGTACATGGCCTCTACTGTAGCTTGTGCCTCTTTCTCGATGGCGGAGTACCTGCATTCGGGGCCTTGGAGGGTGTGGAAAAAAATGCCACTGGCCTGCCTGTTTGGTTCAGTTTGACCACCAGAGCGAAGTCAGAGGCATCGCTCTCCACTTGGAATGGGATGAATTCATCAGTGGCGTGCATCCTCACCTTGGTAATCTCATCCTTGATGCCCTTTGAAAGCCTTACTGGCCTCCACTGATTAGGGAAAGGTAGTGTTTTTTTTAGGGGTTGGGCCTTGTCTGTATAGTTATGGATCCATTGGGCATAGTACGAGAAGAGCCCAAGGCATTTTATTAAAACCCTGGGGTTCTGAGGCAGAGGTAATTCCAGAAGGGGCCACATGCGATCGGGTTCGAGGGCAATGACACCATGTTCCACCACATACCCCAGGATTGCCAGCCATTTGGTGCTAAACACACACTTTTTCTTATTATATGTGAGTTTGAGGGCCTTTGCGGTGGCCAGGAACCTCTGCAGGTTCTTATCATGTTCCTTCTGGTCATGGCCACAGATAGTAATATTGTCCAGATATGGATATGTAATCTTAGTTTATTGTCATCCACCATGCGATCCATTTCCCTTTGGAACACTGAACACCCATTTGTGAGGCCGAATAGGACCCGTAGGAAATGGTAGAGCCAGCCATTGGCCACAAATGCTGTGTACAGCCGGTGTTTTGAGTGAATCAGGATTTGGTGGTATATTGACTTGAGGTCTATGGTAGAGAAGACCCTATACTTGGCAATCCTGTTCACCATATCAGCTATGCAGGTCAAAGGGTAGGCATCCAGTAAGGGGAACCGGTTGATGGTCTCTCTGTAGTCTATCACCATCCAGAACTTCTCCCCACTTTTCACCACCATTACTTGCACCCTCCATGGACTGTTACTTGGTTTTATTATGCCTGCCCCCAGCAGCCACTCCACCTCTGTCTTAATGAATTCCCCATCCTCGGGGCTGTATTGCTCTTAGTGGCCACAGATTTGCAGTCTGGGGTGAGGTTATGGAACAGTGGAGGTAAAGGACCATTAAGGGTGGCCAGTCCACAGGTTGGAGCACAGCCTGGAATTTGGGCGAGTGTTTGGGCCTCCTCGGGGGAGGGGCCTCCCATAATTGGTTATTACTGAAGTGAGAGGGGCGGTGGGTCCCATCAAACTGCATCTGCACACCCTTAAGCTGGCACTGGAAATCCAGTCCCAATATGACCAGGGCACAAAGGTGGGGCATCACCAACAGTCAGAAGTCCTTATATTTTGTGCCGCTCATGGTTAGGGTCATGGTGCATCTCCCATGGATTTCCACAGAGAGGGATTTGGAGGCTAGTGCTATCTTGCACTTGGCTGGAGACATGGTCAGGGAATAACGTTTGGCCGTGTCCGGGTGCATGAAGCTCTCAGTGCTTCCAGTATCGAACAGACAGCCAGTGGTGTGAAGTTTACCTCAATGCCCATCATCAATCATCCCAGCTGGTGTGGTCTACTCTGGTCCAGCACAATGGAAGCTAACGTCAGCTCACTGTCTGAATCACTGCTGCTATGTCGGTGGGTTGGCTGCCGCCAAGATGGATGCCTGTGAGATCGTAAACGTGGCCACCCTCCATGGATCGCACGGAGTGGAGTCTGGAAGTTAAGCCAGATGTGACGTATCTTCGTGTCGCTGTGCCCTCAGCCCAGATGTTTGGTTCTCAGCAACTGGAAAAAACAATGGAAGTGGGTCAGCCCAAGATGGCGATGCAGGTCATGGTCCACACATGGCACTGCTAGAGAGGGGCTTAGAATGACATTCCCTGGCATATTGTCCTTTCATCTGGCAGTTCGAGCAGGTCACACAACGGGCCGGGCAGTACTTTCATGGGTGTATATATCCCTTCCCTTTTCACACTATAGATCCACACACACCATCTGGGCTCACATTTATGTTGACCTTAATTTCTATATGGGGAAGTCACTTACATTTATACTACAGTAGCATTTATTATTGTCCTTTTTAAAAATTGGCAAATGGTACTTAAAGGACTAATGGTGGAAATGCAATGGCAATCATTTATAGATAGCTTGGAGCAATTACAACAAATGCACATCCCAGTTTGTAAGAAGAATAAATCAAAGAGGGTAGGCGCATCCATGGCTAACAAGGGAAATCAGGGAGAGTATCAAATCCAAAGAAGCAGCATATAAATTAGGCAAAAAAAATATATTCCTGATGATTGGGAGAAATTCAGAGTTCTACAGAAGAGGACAAAAGGATTAATTAGGAAAATTAAAAGGGATTATGAAAGAAAGCTGTCAGGGAACATAAAAAATGACTGTAAAAGCTTTTATAGATACGTTAAGAGAAGGAGGTTAGTTAAGACAAATGTGGGCCCGTTGCAGTCAGAAATAGGTGAATTAATCGTGGGGAACAAGGACATGGCAGACCTAATGAATAACTACTTTAGTTCTGTCTTCATTAAGGAAGACATAACTAATCTTCAGGAAATCCTAAGGGACTGAAGGAAATAATTGTAAGTCAAGAGGTTGTGTTAGTTAAATTGAAGGGATTAAAGGCGGATAAATCTCCAGGGCCGGATAGATTGCATCCAAGAGAGCTTAAGGAAGTAGCCCAGGAAATAGTGGCTGCATTAGTGATAATTTTTCAAAACTCTTTAGATACTGGATTAGTTCCTGAGGATTGGAGGTTGGCCAACATAACCCCACTCTTTAAGAAGGGAGGAAGAGAGAAAACAGGAAACTATAGACCAGTTAGCCTGAGATCGATAGCAGGGAAAATGCTAGAATCAGTTATTAAAGATGCAATTGCAGCACATTTGGAGAGTAGTGGTATCATTGGACAGAGTCAGCATGGTTTTGTGAAGGGAAAATCATGTCTGATGAATCTACTAGAATTTTTTGAGGATGTAACCAGTAGAGTGGATAAGGGAGAATCAATAGATGTGGTATATCTGGACTTTAAAAAGGCATTTGATAAGGTTCTGCACAGGAGACTAGTGAACAAACTTAAAGAGCATGGTACAGGAGGGATGGTATTAAGGTGGATAGAGAATTAGTTGATGGACAGAAAGCAAATAGTAGGAATAAATGGGTTCTTTTCAGAATGGCAGCCAATGACTAGTGGGGTACTGCAGGGTTCCGTGCTGGGGCCACAGTTATTTACAATATATATTAATGACTTAGATGTGGGAATAGAAAGCAGCATCTCAAAATTTGCAGACGACATGAAGTTAGGTAGGGTGCAGGGTGCAGGGTGACTTGGACAAGTTAGGCGAATGGGCCAAGAAATGGCAGATGCAATATAATGTAGATAAATGTGAGGTTATCCACTTTGGAGATAAGAACAGGAAAGAGGATTATTATCTAAATAGTATCTGTTTACGAAAAGGAGAAATGCAGCAAGACTTGGGTCTTGCTGGCAATCAGTCATTAAAAGTGGCCATGCAGGTAGGGCAGGCAGTGAGGAAGGTGAATGGTATGTTGGCATTCATAGCAAGAGCATTCAAGTACAGGAGTAGGGAGGTCCTACTGCAGCTGTACAGGGCCTTGGTGAGACCACACTTGGAATACTATGTTCAGTTTTGGTCTCCTTATCTGGAGGTCATCCTCGCCATGGAGGGGGTGCTGAGAAGGTTCACTAGATTAATACTAGGAATGGAAGGATTTGCATATGAAGAAAGGTTAGATCAACTAGGCTTGTATTCGCTGGAATTTAGAAGATTGCAGGGGATCTTATAGAAATATATAAAATTCTTAAAGGATTAGACAGACTACATGCAGGAAGGTTGTTTCCGATGCTGGGAAAAACCAGGTCCAGGGGTCACGGTTTAAGGATAAGGGGGAAAACCTTTTAGGACTGAGATGAGAAAAAAAAATCTTCTCTCAGAGAGTGGTGAATCTGTGGAATTCTTTACCTCAGGAAGTAGTTGAGGCCGGTTCCTTATCAATATTTAAGAGGTTAGATTTGGCCCTTGTGGCTAATGGGATCAGAGGGCATAAGGAGAAGGCAGGAACTGGGTACTGATCAGCCATGATCATATTGAATGGTGGTGTAGGCTTGAAGGGCCAAATGGCCTACTCCTACACCTATGTTTCTATGTTTTCTATTATTGTAGTTATAATTATAATTGGGCCTCTATATGATCCAAATATGGCTGCCATATCTTGATAAATATGTTTGTTCTTTAAGTTATATGTAATTTATTTCCATACGTATGCAACTATTCAACTCAGCAGTCCATCGTGCTATAAGTAGAGGGGAGTTGGATTTCCAAGTAATTGAAATATATTTCTTAGCCACTCCTAAGGCTATTTTAACAAATGAAATTTGGAATTTAGTTAGTTAATTGCTTATTTAAATGAAGCCGCCCAAAAGATAAAGTACTGGGTCACGTGTGAAGGACACCCCTGTTATCCTTGTTAATATTTCAGTAATATCCTGCCAGAAAGGTCTCTCCTTCACACACAACCACGTAGCATATAAAAAACTTTCCTATTTCTGTCCCACACCTAAAACATGTCTCCAATATGTCAGATTTTGATTTATGCAACTTATGTGGTATGACATATAATTGGTGTAGGAAATTACACGAATCTGTATCATGCATTTACAATTGACGTCATACTATGCAAACTCCAATCAGACCAACATCTTTCCATTATTACAACACCTAGATCCGACTTCCATCTCTCTCTCGATCTCTGTAAATCTTGCTTTCCACTTTCATTCTGGAGAGCATAGTACATCTTAGTTATAAATTTAGGCGTATTCCCCAGCAAAATCATTTATTCCATTTCACTAATTTCAAGTGGAGCCAAATTTAGCCCCCATCTTTCTCTTAGGAACGATTTTAGCTTGAGAAAACAAAAGACCCCAGTGTGTATGTATTAATTTTGGTAGATATTGTCCAAAATTATTAGCTAGTACCTTTGTCAATATTTTATTATCAGCATTTAGGAGTGATATAGGTCTATAGGATGAAATTTTTAATGTGATTTTACTTTTCTTTGACACCACTGTAATTATAGCAGTTGAGAAAGATTCCGGGAGGGTCTGGGTCTCCACCGCCCGGTCCAATGCATTAATAAGAAAAAAACAGTACTCAAAGGTATATCATATTTCTCTCTCATTCGTTGAAAATAAATAAAATAACCTGGTTCATAGTAATCTTCTACCAATTTAATTTATTTCTGTTCCCATATCTTCAAAAGTTGATTATTAACCCTAAAAGGAAAAAGCTTATTTTGAAATAAAGGTGTTTTAGCTGAAAGCTTACCTTCAGTAACTACAGTTTCAATCTTATTAGTCCATAACTCAGTTAGGTGTTTCAACACCGGCAAATTATAACTAGTTAATAACTGAGGATTCCATTAATAAATAAGTTGATCAGTCCTCTTTTCCCCAAGCTGAGATAATCCAGTATTAGCCCCTACCAAGCTGAGATAATCCAGTATTAGCCCCTACCAAGCTGAGATAATCCAGTATTAGCCCCTACCAAGCTGAGATAATCCAGTATTAGCCCCTACCAAGCTGAGATAATCCAATATTAGCCCCTACCAAGCTGAGATAATCCAATATTAGCCCCTACCAAGCTGACATAATCCAATATTAGCCCCTACCAAGCTGAGATAATCCAGTATTAGCCCCTACCAAGCTGAGATAATCCAATATTAGCCCCTACCAAGCTGAGATAATCCAGTATTAGCCCCTACCAAGCTGAGATAATCCAGTATTAGCCCCTACCAAGCTGAGATAATCCAATATTAGCCCCTACCAAGCTGAGATAATCCAGTATTAGCCCCTACCAAGCTGAGATAATCCAATATTAGCCCCTACCAAGCTGACATAATCCAATATTAGCCCCTACCAAGCTGAGATAATCCAATATTAGCCCCTACCAAGCTGAGATAATCCAATATTAGCCCCTACCAAGCTGAGATAATCCAGTATTAGCCCCTACCAAGCTGAGATAATCCAGTATTAGCCCCTACCAAGCTGAGATAATCCAGTATTAGCCCCTACCAAGCTGAGATAATCCAGTATTAGCCCCTACCAAGCTGAGATAATCCAGTATTAGCCCCTACCAAGCTGAGATAATCCAGTATTAGCCCCTACCAAGCTGAGATAATCCAGTATTAGCCCCTACCAAGCTGAGATAATCCAATATTAGCCCCTACCAAGCTGAGATAATCCAGTATTAGCCCCTACCAAGATGAGATAATCCAATATTAGCCCCTACCAAGGGGTTGTCCACTTGAAACATCCTATTAATAAACTTTAACTGAGCTGCTGCATAATAATTTTGAAAATTAGGTAATTGTAAACCTCCTAATGCATTTTTCCAACTTCTGTAATAAAACTCTCGCCATTTTATCCTTCCACAAAAATTATTCAAATCTTTAAAAAATTTATATGGAATAGACTGAAACAAGTATTGAGTTCAGGGAAAGATATTCATTTTTATACAATTCACACATCCCATCAACGTTATGGGTAAATCCTTCCAACTATTCAAATCACCTTTAATTTTCGTCAATAAGTTTAAATAATTCAATGCAAATAAGTGATTATAATTACTATCAATAATAATACCCAAATATTTAATATGTTCAGTACATTTAAACTTCACAACTTTTCTATACAACAAATAATCCAGATCTGCTAGAGACATAATTTCACTCTTCTCCCAATTTACTTTATAACCAGACAACACTCCATATTGTTCCAAATGTTTATGTAAAATCTCCAAAGATTGCAAGGGATGTGTTAAATATATCAAAACATCATCTGCAAACAAATTTATCTTATATTCTTCAGAATATACCTTAATACCTTTAATAGCATTGTCTTGCCTAATCATCTGCACCAAAGGCTCAATAAACAATGCAAACAAAACTGGTGACAAAGGACAGCCCTGTCTAGTTGATCTAGTTAATGTAAAAGGCAAAGACATTTGTCCATTTGTCACCACTCTCGCAGTGGGATTTTTATATAAAACCTTAATCCAATCATTAAAAAGAGGTCCAAAATTAAACTTTTCCAAAATCTTAAACAAAAAAATCCCATTCAACTCTATCAAAGACCTTTTCAGCATCCAAAGAAATTACCATCGGTTGGTCAGATTGCTGCCGAGAAATATTAATTAAAGAAATCAATTTTACTTTGTTATCCATTGAATAACGGTTTCTAATAAAACATGCCTGATCTACATGAACTGAATCAGGTAAACACTTAACCAGTCTATAAGACCCTGCCTTCAAAGGATCTCTATCCTTCTTAAGAATAACATGAATAATTGCTTTAGAAAAAAAATCTCGAAAAGAACCAGTTTTCTCTGCCTGATCTAAAATCTCCATCAGCAAAGGAACTAATAAATCTTGAAATTCCTTATAAAATTCAAAAGTAAACCCATAATCACCTGGAGATTTACCACCTGGCATCGATTGAAGTGCATCTATTATTTCTTTAGTAGTAAAACAAGAATCCAATTCCTTTACATCCTTACCATTTAAGGAAGGTAAGGATAAATGAGATAAAAATTCATCAATATTAACTTCATCTTGCACTACCTCAGAGATATACAATTTCTCATAAAACATAAGAAACATCATTAATCTCTTGCGGTTTACACATGACACTTGAATGATGTCGAATAGCATTTATTGTTCTAGATGCTTGCTCCATTTTTTAATTGCCATGCTAACACTTTATGGGCTCTCTCTCCAAATTCATAATTACACTGCCTATCTCTCTGTAAAAGCCTTTCAAATTTAAACATTTGTAATGAATTATATTGTAGTTTCAAATTAACTAACAGTATTTTTGTCCTCCATCAAGGTTAAAGCTTTATTAGATAATTTTGGATGTACTTTGAGGCTTCCTAGATGATCTAAATTTGAGATTTTGCTTACCGATAGCAGTAGGAAAGGTTTTATATCAGATATGTACACTTTATTGCAAGTTAAAATGCCCAAACCAGATGTTGATAAAACTAGAGTGAAATGGGAAAAAGATTTGGGAATATCCAAATCCCCTGATGACTGGATGTTGATATGTGAGGAGAGTATGACTAAAATTGTGAATGTAAGATATAGATTGGTTCATTATAACTTTATTCATCAATTATATTTGACTCTGGAGAAATGAAAGAAATTCAAATATCTCACTTCAGGTCTATGTTTTAGATGTCGATGTCACAAAGAAGTTGGAACTTTTTTACATTCGGTTTAGTTATGTGAGACGGTTAAACCTTTTTGTAATAAAATTAAGGAATTTTTAGAAGTTATGTTTAAATTTAAAATTCCATTTGATCCTATGATAATTTTTATTGGGACATATTAAAGCATTGAGTTTGGAATTAAAATTAGATAAGTTTCAAATTGCTTTTATAAGATTGGCCTTAGCAGTAGCTAGGAAATGTCTTGCATTTACATGGAAAAATTATACTAAATTGAATATTCAACGATGATATTTGGAGATGAGATCAAGCATTCCTTTAGAGCACACATGTCAAACTCTGGCCCGCGGGCCAAATTTGGCCCGCGATATAATTATATTTGGCCCGCAAGATCATTTTAAAAATGTTTTAGAGGTGGCCCACCCTGCAGCGAGAGCCGATGCTGTTTTTTGGTAATGTCACCCCCACCATCTTCCCCCTTCATTGCACATCCTTCCCCATTGAAACACGAGAAATTGTAACATGAGAAGTCTGTCGATGTCATCAGCCGGCAAGCCAGTTGGAAGGCTCCCCGCACAACCAGTCACTTCTCCCACCTGTCGAGCGGTGCGGCGGATTGGCGAGTGCCTGTGATTTCCTGTCGGCGCGACGGGCATGGCAGGCTGCGCACGGCCCCCGGGCAGCACGAGCCCCGCGCGACTGGCACCGCATGGCCCTTCCACAGCGCGAGCGCACTTCTCCCAGTCGCCACGGCCTTCAGCGCTTGCACCCGCGCGGACCCCAGGGACGCCTGGTTCGGCCCTGCACGTGAAGAGAGAGATGGTGGCGGTCCGCAAAGGCTGATCGGCAGCGCGCTGGGCCTGAATGGGTGGGTAAGCAGGGGTGGGCAGAGGGTGTAGGTGAGGAGTAAAGGGCAGGGGAAGTTATGGTGGTGCGAGGGGCAGTTAGAGGGAGGGATGAGTAGAAGGAGGGGTGGATAGGGAAGAGGTAAAAGGGGAGGGGCAGGGCGAGTAGGGGAGGGGTGATTAGAGGGTGAGAGATGGGTAGAGGGAGGAACAGGTTGAGGGGAGAGGCAGTAGAGGGGTGTGTATAGGATGGGGTGGGTAGAGGCAGAGTGAGTGGAGTGAGGGGTGAGTAGAGGTTGGGTAAAGGACTGGTCAGGTAGAGGGATGGTGGGTCGAGGGTGAATAGAGGCCTAGAGCCTGAGGAGTGAGTAGGAAATGCTGAGTCCTGATGCAGGCCAAAATGGACACAGCCTGTGAATGCTGACTACATCTCCACAGGGACCAAATATGTTTCCCTCAGGTCAAGCAAAGGGTGAACTTGAGCTACATACTCCTGACCTGTAACATTATCCTCCTAAAGTTATATCCTAAAGTTATATCCTAAAGTTTAACATTACATATGTTGAAAGAAGAGAAAACATGCAGATGTTGTTGAAAATTTTCAATAAATATTTAGTTCAGCCCTCGACTTAGTCCAAATTTTTAATTTTGGCCCTCCGTGAATTTGAGTTTGACACCCCTGCTTTAGAGAAAATAACATATAATCTACGAAATAATGATTCCATCTTTATTAAAATTGGAGCCTGTACATAGATTGAATGCCATCAAATTATTAAATTTATTTTTCTATACATTGGGGGCTGTGCTCCCAAGCCATGACACATACTTGAATGTATTGTTTTAGTTGTTCTCTTCCACTTTCTTTCTTCCTTTTTTTTCTGGGGTAGTTTAGAGGTGGGATGGGTGGGGTGGGAGGGATAGAGATGGGGATGAGGGTTTTATGTGATAAAATATGCATTGAATTGTATTTTAAATGTATGTTTTATTATCAATTATATAGAATTTGGGAGGAAACCCATCCTTCCCTGGAGATTTGTTAGTTTATAAGGTACCCAAAGCTTTCTTGATTTCTTCTCTTGTGAAAGGGGCATCTAAATCAACTCATTCTCCATCTTCTAATTTTGGAAGTTCAACATTTGTTAAAAATTTGTCCATCTCACTTTCATCTCCTAATAATTATGATTTATATCGTTTAACATAAAAATGTGTAAAATATTATTTATTTATTTTTGATTATATGTTATAATATCAGCCTCAATTTTTATTGCATTTATCATTCTAGATGACTCCTATGGCTTTACCTGCCAAGATAAAACTTTATGCGCCTGTTCTCCTAATTCATAATATTTTTGTTTGGTTTTTAATATAGGTTTTTTTTGTTCTATACATTTGTATTTCAGTTTTATATTCTCTAATAATCTATACTTTTCTTGTAACCATGTTTTCTGATATTCTTTTTCCAATTTCATTATGTCTTTCGCAAACCATCCAACTCTGTAGCATATTTTCTCTTAAGATTTTTGGTATAAGAAATAATTTGTCCTCTTATTCCATATTAAAAAGCTATTATCAGTAGAACGATTATTGGTTTTACAAAATAATTCCATCTGTTTCTTAATAAACTCACAAAAGTCCTTCTTTTTCAACAGCATGGCATTGAGACACCATCTATACACAATTACTTATTTTTCCATTATCGTGATAGTTAAAGTTAATGGTGAATGATCTGATAAAAGTCTTACCAAATATTCAATTTTACCACTCAATTTTTTTAACTGGGCAGACATTGAAAACAAATCAATCCTTGTATGTGAATCATGTACCCTTGAGTAGAATGAATAGTCTCTTACTACAGGATTAAGCTGCCTCCATACATCAATCAAATTTAAATCCTTCATAAATGATAGTGTTGTTTTTGCAGCTTTTGCCCTTGTTACTGTTCTGGCTGATATATCCAATATTAGATCCAGACAGAAATTTAAATCTCCTCTGACCAGTATATTTTATCTTCCCTCTGCTGTTTTTTAAAAGGATACCCTTCATAAAGGCTTCATTGTAATAATTTGGGGCATAGATATTCATAAAAATCCACAATTCTACATAAATATTACATTGTGCCATTACAAATCTTCTGGCTTGGTCAGTCAGTGTCTCTTCTATTATTATTGGCATATTTTTATTAATTAAAATCATTACTCCTCTTGCTTTTACTTGTCCCACCCATCCTCATTTTAATTTAGCATGTTCCGATTTAGTAAGATGTGTTTCTTGTAGAAAGACTACATCTATCTTTAATCTTTTTTTGGTTTGCCAAGAACTGTGTCCTTTTCATTTTTCCCGTTTATCCCATTAACATTAAGACTAATAAATTTTAGCAAATATTGTTTAACAATAAAACCTTTTCAATTGTTTAAATAATAGTGATCTTTCCCTATTAAAAAACACATACAATGCACCTGCCCTGGCGTTGATGTAAACAAGAAACCCCAAAAGCTCGTGAAAAATGCCCAGAGAATCCTTCAAGGAAGAAGAACCCCTCCCCCTCCCTTTAGTGCCATCTTTTATAAATACTCCTCTTCGGGCACCATTCTCCCCATTAGACCAGTGTGTCCACCCTGCTACTACTTTTCCCAAGTTTTCACTCTTTTCTGAACTCTCCGAGAATATTTCAATAAAATTAACTTTACAACAATAAATACAAGACGGTTTAAAAAATAACAATTTTTACTTTGTCCCATTGTTCATATTCTTCACAGTTTTCATCTTTGGCAACCTTAGTCTTTTTCATAAACCTCGCAGGAAGTGTTCCACCTTGTTCTTAATCTTGTAAAATTGCCAACGACTTTCGACCCATAGAGTCACAGGGTATATCATCAAATATTTCAACTTTTTGGAACACAATGACTTTTTACATCATCAAACTCCTTCCTTTGCTTAATCAAAGTAGGACTAAGTTCTTGAAAAAATAACACTTTTTCTTGGTCAATCTTGGGTGAGCCATTATTTTGCTTTGAGTACTCAAGTGCTGCTCCCAGAATTGTCTCCTGTTCCTGGTGTGACAGGTTATAGATATAGTTTTGGGAGATAAATTGGGGAAGGTTTTTTTTAAGTGTAGGTCACATACAAACATTTTAAAACAGATCTTATTTAAAATACTGGAGCTCTGCTCATGCTAGATATGCCGGTGCCAAGAGCCTTTGCAAAAGCTTTGGAGAGTGCCCAAGAGACTTCACTAATGGAGCATTGTTTACAAAAAGGCAACAGATGAAAGAACTCATCAGAGCTGTCTGGAGTAGAATTGCTGTTCTAAGATGGCCATGTGGTTTTGCAAGCAAAGAGAGTAAAACAGGATTTTCTCTGAGATAGAGAGAGGATCCAGTTCTGCAGTTTTACAGTTCAGCAGCTGCTGGGACTGGAACAGGACAAGATGACAAGCTTGTGGAAAAAAACCCATTTGGAAGACGGGTTGTGAATGCTTAGTTCAGCCTGGTCAAAGCCCTTGTGGTTCATACAAGAGGAAAGGACTGGCTGCCTAATGTTTCACTTGAAATAAAAGAAACAGAAAGGAACTCTGTGGTGACCTGAAAGAAAGGTTATCATCTGGAAAAAACTGATGAGGCAAGTTTCTTTGGCATGACACTGAAGTGGCTGATTACAAGGAATCACTTGTGGGTGTCCAGCGAACAACAAATCTCTCTCTGAAAACCGACAAGAACTTTCCTGAGCAGTAACCATTTACCTTTCAAGCACCAAAGTCTGGTGAACTTCATAAATGTTAAATTCAGTGCACAGTATAGGAATTGCCAGATACTGGTGAACTTGGAGGAATGAGAAGTGAGATTGGGCTGTGAATCAAAGAACTTTTCTAAACTTACCTGCACATTACATATATGTGTGCTTAGAATTAGAAGGGGGTTAAGTTAGGTTAGTGAAGTCAATAGTGATAAGTTAGAGTGTGATTCTGTTTTCACGTTTAAAGATAATTAAAAGCAACTTTTGTTTAAGTAACCATTTGTCTTGGTGAATATCTATTGCTGCTGGGTTTTGGGGTCCTCTGGACTCATAAGACAGGTAACTGAAAAGTCTTACAAGGACTGGTCATGGTCATTGATCACCAGCTCTCCTGGGTCCGATGAGGCCTTTTAATATGTAATTTTACTGTAAATTTGTCTTCTTCCAGCACTTGTAGGATCCATGTTTCAAAGAAATTAACCGGATCTCTTCCCTGAATTCCTTCTTTCAGTCTGATAATTCAAACATTTCATTTGCTAAAATTCCCCTTGTGGCCGATCTTGTCCAGCAGACCTTATCTCTTAGATGCCCATTCTTCGTATCTTTTCCCAAAGCTTTTAGCTTATCTTGTGCTTTTACCAAACCGACTTCTGCTAGGTTTATTCTCTTCATTAAGTCTTCAACAATTTCTTTTATTTCAGTCATGTCTCTCATTACATTTTTGACACCTGCAAATCAATTACTCAAGTTTTCCATTTTTTCCAGGATAATGTTTAGTTCTTGTCCTGACTCTCCAGCTCTGCCGGGGTCTGTTGGTCCCAAGGCCACTCTTACAACTTTCAGGCTTTCGCTCGATGTTCCTGGGTGAGTTGAAACTTCCTCAGTTTTTCTTCTCGCTTGTCTTGATTTCTTGGTCCTTATTTTGTCCATTTTTTAGTGAAAAAATAAAAGATTTTAACCGCATGTTTGATATTCTACATGGAAAGCTCAATCAAAACACGCCTGTCTAAGTCCTTCGCATGGTCACGCCCCCTTGACCAGCAATCATACTGGATCTATGGACTTGAACCCCAATCTATGACTTTGTTCCTCTACACTATTCAGCATTTTGCCATGGACCATGTACTCTGACCTCAGGTTTTACCTTCCAAAGTGCATCTCTTCACACTTACCCAGATTGAACTGCATCTGCTATCTCTCCAACTGACTCTATATCCTTTTGTAACTTACAACATTCAGCATTATCCACAACACCTCCAACCTTTGTGTCAACTGCAAAGTTACTGACCCACCCATCCATTTCTTCGTCCAAATCATTTACAGAGAGCAAGAATCCTAAAAAAGATCCCTGCAGAATGCAGGTCACTGACCTCCAAGCAGAAAATGTTTCATCTACTAGGCAAGTCAATTCTGAATCCATATGGCCAAGGTTCCATGCCTCATGAGTTCCTGAATAAGCCTACCATGAGAGACCATGTCAAAGACCTTACTGAAATCTAAATACGCCATATTCACTGTCCTAACTGAACCAATTTCTTTTGTCACCTCCTCAAAAAAAAACTCATTTAGGCTGATGAGGTATGGCCTTTCCATTCAAAGCCATGCTAACTATCCTTGAGAAGACTATTCTTCTCTAAATGTTTGCAAATCCTGACCCTAAGAATTCTCCCCAAGTTTGAAAACCACTGACTTAAGATTCACTGATCTTTAATTCCCAGGATGCTCTCATCTCTCTTAACATTTGCCATTCTTCAATCCTCTGGCACCTCTCTAGTAGCAAGGGAGGATACAATGATCATTGCCAATGTCACCACAATCTCTTCCCTCAGGCTACTCTTCTCTCCTGAACCTGAGGCTATGTCCTTTAGTTCTAGTCTCATCTACCAGTGGAAGCACCTTTCCCACTTATGTCTTACTTATTTCTTTCATGATCTCATTATGCTTCTATAAGATTTCCTCTTTATTCTAAACTCCAGTAATTATAATTTCCAGTAATATAATCTCTCATTTCCAGAATCAACCCATTGATCATCCTCTGCACCACTCAAGGCAAGTATATCCTTTCTTATGTAAGGAGACTAAATATGCACAATTCTCCAGGTGGTGCAGGAAAAACTTCTTGCTTTTAAAAGTTAATCTCTCCAGCATTGAAGACCAGCATCCCATTTGCCTTCCTGATTAAATGTTGCACCTGCAAACCAAACTTTTGCAATTCATGCACAAGAATTCCCAAGTCTCTCTGTACAAAAGCATGCTGCAATCTTTCATCATTTAAATAATAGTCCAATCTGGTATTTTTTCTGCCAAAGTGGATGAATTCACATTTACCAATGTTGTACTCCATCTACCAGACCTTTATCCATTCACTTAACCTATCTATATCTCCCTGAAATATCTCTCTGCCTTCTACCCAATTTCTGATGATCTCACCTGGCCTCCAAACCCTTCCATCCTGGTTCTAACACATTTAAAATCTTGTTTACCCATCACCCTAGACTCCCATCAATTTGCCATACGCACCATGTCATTCCACTCTGCCCTGACCCACTTGGACAGCCCCAACTCTCATCCCTTTGCATCTGGACCTTGGACTTTCTGACTAACAGACCCCAATCTGTTAAGTTAGACAATCTCTCCTCCTCCATTCTCACTCTGAGCACGTGTGTGCATCAGGGATGTGTGCTGAGCCCTCTGCTGTACTCCCTTTTGACCTATGACTGCGTTCCTGTACATGGTTGTAACTCTATAATCAAATTTTCAGACAATACCATGGTGGTTAGCCTGATTAGAGGCGATAATGAGACAGCCAAGAGGGACAAGGTCCAGCACCTGGCCGCATGGTGTTTCAACAACAACCTGGTCCCTAACACCTAGAAGATCAAGGAAATCTTTGTGGTCTTCAGGTGTGCTACATCAATGGAGTTGTAGTAGAATGTGTATCAAATTTCAAATTCTCTAATAATCTATACTTTTCTTGTAACCATGTTTTCTGATATTCTTTTTCCAATTTCATTATGTGTTTCTCAACATTATGTCTTTCTCAACATCCAATGTGTATCAAACTTCAAATTCCTTGGTGTCCACATTTCCAATGATCTCATCTGGCCCTTGAACTCCTCCATCCTGATCAAAAAGGTGCAACAGCGCCTTTATTTCCTGCAGAGCATCAAGAAAGCTCGGACCACAAAACACTCCAGCAGGTGGTGAAAATTGCCCAACGGATTATCAGCACCCAATTGCCCATCATTGAGAACATCTATCGAAAATGCTGCATGGGCTGGGCGAAAAGCATTATCAAGGATGCAGCTCACCCTGAAAAGTACAATAAATATGAGATCTAAAACGTATCACATAATTTTATTCATCAGTTATATTTAACTCCATATAAATTAAAAAATAATCGAATCAGACTCTTTTGGATTTATGTTTCAGGAGTGAACAGGGAATTGGTACATTTTTGCATTCTACTTGGTAGTGTCCTGAAGTTAAACTCTTTTGGTTAGAAATAGGTAAATTATTGGAACAAATATTGGGGATTAAATTCCCATAGGATCCAATGTTATTTTTATTTCGTGATATTAAGGGTGTTATTGAAATTGAACATGTATGATTAAACTTAAATTAAAATTGAATACTTATCAAGTAAAATTTGTTCAAATTGCTTTAGCAATAGCAAGAAAATGAATTGCCATAACTTGGAAGTCTGACATGGATTTGGGTATAGAAAAATGGCACGCTGAAGTTCAGGGCTGTATACCACTTGAGAAAATTGCTTCTAATTTAAGAGACAAATATTATATACTTTTGAAGGTATGGAGCCCTTTCTTACTCTCTTTTCTCTTTCTTTGTAGGGGGACAGAATGGGAGAGGAGGTGACACATAGGGAGGTTTTCTCATCTTTTCTTTTTAAATGCCACATGTATTTGTATTGAATTGAATTATTTTCCATTCTGTTCTTTATTTGTGTGGTTCTAAATTTATAAACAA